>NW_006263775.1:26973-51190 GCF_000469605.1 Apis dorsata | reverse complement strand
AAAAAAAAAAAAAAAAAAAAAGAAATAAAAAGAAATAAAAAGAATCAACAAATAAAGAGAAATCGAAGAGATGCCATCGATCGCGTTATATCGGTATTATACTTAGCGAGGAACGGCTGCGAGAACGTCGACGAGCAGCAGGCCCACCACAAATACGAAGACAAGTCTGAAATCATTTAAAAAAAAGGGGGGAAGGGGGGGAGAAAGGAAAAAAATGAAAAAGAACGTCGCGTGAAACTACATGAAGGAAAGCTCGTGTCGGTATGATCGTTTTGTGTGAGTGAGAAAACTTATCGAGACGCAAGAAGAACGAATCTTCAGTGATTTTGTAATATTTCTTATAAGTTGTAGCTGCCATATCCAATAAAATTAAGTACTAGGTGCGCTGGGTGATTATCTGACGACGACTGTTGACGATAACGATTCTAATGGTGATGATGGTGGTGTTGATGATGACATATAATGATGATGATGATGATGATGATGATGATGATTATGATGATCATAATGATCCTACGTGCTCCTGCAAGTGTGTGTCCGCGACTTTGGATGAGTTACACTAAGATGTTGAAAGACGACGGGTCTAAAGAAAACAATAACAAGTTCATTACAATTATGTAATTATAAGTAAGAGAAAGAGACGAAGAGTATTATAACACGTTGTTAATTGAATTAATAAAACTAGCCCAAAGTGTCTAAGTAGCTTTTGTTTCATCACCCTTCTTGTTGATCTCTTAGCCTTTCGCTGCGAAAAACAGTATACAGGATGTTTGGATACATGTTGGATCTCATTGAAGGATTGATAAATAAATTGACAATTGATTATCAATTAATTTTTAATTAATCTTTGATTGATTGATTGATCGACGAATAATATCTAAATGAATTTTGTCTGAAAATTAACTGGCAATTGATTACTTTTTAACAAACTATTGATTGGCTATTGATTGTCCATTGATTATCCATTACTCAGTTACCATTTATTGATTGATCATTGATGGACATTTAGTAATCATTAACTACTCAATTGATTACTCAATAACCACTGACTGGCCACTCTAATTTTCAAACATCAAGCAATCAACATGTATCAAAAAAAAAAAACTATTTTAACCTGTATACCAGAAACATTTATTATTCTGAGAGACATTAATTGTAAAATGAAAATTTAATGCGTGGAATTTTCTAATAATATGTATTACATTTTTAGATTTAACAATAAAACTTGTATTACTCCAAATATTTGATATAATAAAATAATAAATTAAATTATTAGGTATGCGGGAAGTATGTGGAATGTTTTTATAAAATACAATTTAAAATTACAATAGTTTAAAATAATACTTATTGTTTTAGATTATTTTAGATAATAAAGCTTTACTTTAAACATATAATCAAATTTCGGATTAACTATTTTAAGAATAGAAAAATATAATGTGGGATAAAATTTATAAAAAAATTGTTTTAAAAAATAGTTAAACAATAATTATTCACTGACTTCTATAGGCAAATATTTTGAAACATCTGTGTTATTTTACGTACTGCGTAGTACTATATTATAGATAGTTATATAATTGTAAATATTTATAGTTTAAAACGCAATATTCTTAATATAAGAATTAGAAAGAATGTTATTATTAATCATAAAACTATAGTTTTTATTAATATTAAAAATCTTTATATAATTATTAACAGTATTTCAAGCAACGAAAAGTTTAATTAATTAAATTAAAATTATAACGATCTTTATTTGTATATTACAAATATATAAAATTTTAATAAAATTGTTACAAAAAGAAAAATAAAAACCTATGAAAATATAATCATTTATGTTAAATAATAATTAAACAACGGTTATATTGTCTATTTGTAATATTGAAAACATAATATAAAATATTTCTTTCAAATATAATATTATAATATTTAATATTCTTAATAATTTAATGATACAAATATTCTTTTAATGTATATACATATTTTATTCCTATATACAATTGTCCTGATATTGCATAATGTAAGAAAAAATTGTATGTCATCGATAATTTCTTCAATATAAGTGAAAGAACGAATGTATAATTTTCAATAATGAAAATTGTCAAATCAATAATTAAATTTTATTATAAAATTATTATAATTTCAATAATTTAATTTTTTTTACAATTTCATTCATAAATGTATAAAATGTATATTGTTGTCGTTACCACTTATATCACAAAAATTTATCAGATGTTTAAGTACTTAAATCGACCACATAATTTAATCATAATCTATCTATCTAAATCTACTTGAAATCAATCTTAACTTTAAAATATAATATAATAATATTTTAATAGACTAGTACTGTGATCGTCCTTAAAAGTATGACACTCGCTGAATATTACAATATTTGCGCATAATTTTTTTATATTACGCCAATTTTAATACAATTTTTCATAATTATTTCGTATATTATTATATTCACAAGTTTTTAATTAATAAAGAAAATTTACTGAAGGATTTATATAAATCTTCAATATTTCAAAGATGATCATATATTAATACGAGAAAATATGTATTTATTAATAGATACAATATTGCAACACATATGAAAATAAAATTAATACTTTTTATTATTATATTTTAAACAATATAGAATGAATTAATAATTCTAAAGGAAAATATAATACATTTATTACTAAGTATAATAAGATCGTACCTATTTAAACAAATAATGCATAATAAATTTAAATACGTCGATGCTTCCGTTTCAGAGGGTGTTTCCGTGCAGCATTGTTTCTTCTGGCTATTACTGATGGTGGAATCAGCATATCCATTTCGGAAATTTCTGTTTTGTTACACTGATTCTGATCCATAGGGAACATGTACTCCAGATCGATGTCATATCTTCAAATAAAAAAAGGATCAAACAATTAATGGTAATGTAAGAATTTATTTAAAGTATTTGGAATTAATTTTACATTAATACTCATTGAAATTAATTACTAATTAAAACTGATTAACAATAATTGATAGTATTTCCGGTAAGTAATATCACACAGAGAATCGTACTGAGTAAATATTATAAATTATGTAAGATTTAAAAAATCTTGTCTTATCTCTTCTATTATTATATTCTCCTGATATAAAATTAAAAATTTGAAAAGAAATTTTAAACAATTCTTTTTCTTAAAAATTTTCTTTCTTGTATTAGGAGAACATAACTTGATAAGAAGTAAAACATGAAATTTTTCGAAAAATTGATTATTTGAATGACATTGAAAAAAATTAATTACAATTTATACATTTACAATTAGTACAATTAAGTATATTAAAACAAAAATTTAATGTTAATTTTATTTAAACAATTCACTTTGTCCATAACTATGTATAAGAAGTTTCAATATTTCCTGCGAAGATGGCACCACCAATCAAACTGTATTATTTTACTGTCGATAAAAAGTACGAGAAGCTTGAGCATGTTTCAAAGAGATGGCACCACCAATCAAACTGTATTATTTTACTGTCGATAAAAAGCACGAGAAGTTTGAGCACTTTTCAAACAGATGGCACGACTAGTTAAAGACTAGAAAAAAAAATTATTTTTATTTATATTATAATTTATATTTATTTTATTTTTTATTTTTCTTACACTTTCTGAAAATATAATAAATGAAAAAAATAAAGAAGTTAGTACATTAAATTCTAAAATATTTTATCATACTATCTCTTTTTCAATTATATTCTCCTATTACAAAATTGTAAGTTTAAACAAAAATTTGTTCTGTTAGAAATTTCAATTTTGTATTAAGAGATATGATTAAAAAAAATGCGAAATATTTTTTACACCTGATATTTCATAAATAAATATTTCATGAATTCCAAAAATGTCCCAAATTCATTCTTTCTAGAATTTCTTAATTAAAATTTCTAAAATATTCTGAAGATCGTAGAAAATTAATTAAAAAATGAGAAATTTATTAATCGACAGGTTTTCTTGTTAGAACAACGAAGTAAACCTGTCAGAATCTTTCAAATTCTTCTACACATTCGAATATTCTGGATTCTATTGTGGAATGAATATTTCATGAGCCTACATGTGTGGTGTTAGATATCCATCGTATTAATTCAATTCTCGCACAGGTTCAATCGTCAGTTATTCACGTTTACGAGAAATAGGATCGTATTGTTACTCACCTGGGCAACTTCTCGCGTAGATAAGAAATAACGTTAGTTCCAAGACTCGGTTCTCGGCTCATGATGAAGCTCGATAAGTATCGAGGAGTTTTGCTTTGTTCCGCACAATGCATCAACAATGCCCAAGATTTATAATCCGAATCTAGTACATAGGTATTGTACACTCCTTCATCTGTAAAATATGAGTATCATGTGAGAGTTCAACATTTTTTATATTTTGATTGATTTATTTCTTTTTGTTTTATGTGAGAATTTATATATTTCTTCTGTAGGATTTGTTAAATGATAGATTTATAAAATATGAAATAGATTTATAAAATGTGATTTTAACATCTATGATTATGAATATACATCATAATATAACATTAATTTCATCAAAAACTAATAAAAGTTTAAAACTTGTGAATTTGACAATTTGGTAAGTAAAAATTTTTATTTTTATGCATTTGATATAGATTATGCATATCTTTTATATAAAATATAATATATAATTGATTTTTTTCAGTATATTCAAATAATAATTAGTTATATACAATTCTATCAGAATAAAATATCTTAAAAGAGATAAAACAAATATAAATCATCTTACATCGATTGAATAGAAAATATGTACATGTTACTATAGAAAAAGAAGAGAAGTGGGTGAACTAGATAAGTATAGTGTATAGAAATAAAAATATAACATTATACTGGACAGCATAAAAATAATTTATAATGCTATCTGTAGTTTCCGGCTGTCAGTCATATCTTTCTAAAAGAAGATTTCGTCTACATTACAGCTTATATTTGCATTCATAAAATATGCATTACGTATTATAAAATCATTCTTTTTGCATATTTCCTTAAACAAGAACAAAGGACTATCTACATCATCTACATATTTATTCATCTAAAAAAATGTATTTTATTTAATAGCAATTATTTTAAGCATTTTTCATTAAAAAATAAATATAAATAAATAATTATATGTGAAATTTCAAGTAACATTTCTTAATCATTTAAATATCTGAATATTGATATATTTATGCTATAAATGGAGTTGATGTCTTATCTTTCAAAAAAGTAAGTTATATTTTTAAGTATAATTGACATATATATATATTTTTTTTTTTTTTAGAAGATATCACTTTACTATTTTCCTCTAAAAAAAGGAGTAATCTATGAGAAGATAATTAAAACCCTATTTTTGGATGGTTATCAGTATCAGCTTTCTGTATCCTTAATATAATTGGATGAAATATGTAAGGCTATTTTTAACTGAATAAATACTCCGCCATTTTTTTTACTCCAAATAATGGGAAGTATTCGTTTTTAAATTAATAAACTTTTGCATATATTAATCATCTACATCGAAACAATAAATTTCCATCAATATTCTTCCAATATTAATAATAGAATTTTATTAATATTGCCAGAAAATGTTAATCACGATTTACACTTTTAATTAAAATTTATCAAACTATAACAAAATTATAAAAAATAATAAAAATTTCACCATTGAACATATTCTAAATAATATTTACATCTACTAATCACACGTAAGATTTAAGATTATTATTATTATTATTATTTTTTAATTTTCCTTACCTTATACAGAGTAGATGTAGATCCTAAATTATCCAAAAGTTTATGCAAAATTTAATAATTTAATTAAATTGTTGTAAAGCACATATTATGATATATCTTTAATTTGTCGCAAAATTTTTAATTTGCATAGGTATTAAAAAAAAATATATATATATTCGATAAGCATTGATTCAAGATTTGAAAATCGAATCCAAATTTCTACTTACACGGATACTCAGCGTGCACCCAATGTGCAGGCAATTCAGGGGATGGTATCTTCCAGGTGATATTGCCAACGAGTTGCTCATTGATAGGATCGTCTGTGAAGCTATAAGTGAAATTCATTGTAACCTCGGTGCTTTCAGGGGAAATCGACAATTCGGCTCGCATGCATCTGTAAGCGAGGGCCTCCTCAGAGCTTGCATAGTACTGCACTATATACCACGAGCCGAGGAACTGCAAGAAAACGCGTGCCCTTTATTACTGCATGAGGAAACGTGTCTTCACGGTTAATCCGCCAACTTATCCACGCCTTGTACACTCTTTTTGTTGTTCGCGCTGCAATGTTAATCGAAACGCTCTAATGGACTTCTGCTTGTAGCGCAGGGAGTAAGTTCTCGAGGAAAATATGTATGTAGATGCGGGAGACGGTTACTAAATGCATTCCACGGAGAGATGTAATTTACGATTAATTAAATTAATCGTGTTAGTGGCAAGAGATGCCATGTTTAATAATGTTGTTTCATTACAAAAATGTCTTTTGAACTATTTCTATCATTTAATTATTATAATTATTTATATCATTTCTAAAAGGATATTTTTATTGTCTTAGGTAACCATCTACGTAAATTTGATTTTAAATTTATCACTTCAAATATATATATGTATCCTATTTTTATTCTAAAAGTAGATATATTCGATAAATCGTTTATTAAAGTTCTATACATGAACTGCAAGGAAGATAAATGTGTGTTGCAAAAGTTTCTTTAGAAAAGAGGGTTTTTCTTTCTCTATTAAGCATTTAAGGCTTCGTGCCAGGTTGAGACTATGTATAGACGAAGCTAGATGAGTGAAATAGGGTACAATTTGTAGATATATGCACAGTGTAAAAAGAATCTGAAGATCAATTTTATTTTCTTGTATGAAAAAAATCTATATCTATTTTCATACTTATATTTTTACCATAATTTTGGTAAAAATAATTTCCCATTTTTAATACACGTGATTTTATTATTATTATGTTATAAAATCGAATATTTAACTCTTAATCTTCTCTATTCAAAAATAACTTTTATATTTTGAACGATAGCGATAGATGGTCTATTGTACGAGTGATTTATGCGAGAGTGGAAAATTCGGTATCCCAGTCCAGTGTAAATGCTGCAGAGAGGTTCATCGGTGTTTACGTGAGGCAGGTCATGCAATCGTTGCCGCGGACTGTCATTTAGTTTGGCATGCAATGCAAAACTATCTCCCTTTCTACCTCTCGTGTATTCATCCTCTTGCACGACGATCCATCTCTGTCTTGATTATCATTATTTCAGCTCCATGTCGATATTAACACGTCGTGAACGAAGGATGAAAATTCACAATTCATTCGTTGTTGATTTTTTCCAAGCATCAAATATTCAAAGCGTGTTTTCTACTTTTTCTTTCTTTTCTTTTCTTTTCTTTTTTCTATTTTTTTTTTTTAATAATTTTGATTAATGCAAAAATTAGATAATTTTTCGAATTTTTTGAAATGTGTCGTTGAATAGAGATACTTAAATATAACAATTATTTCAGAATTTATTTAATGTGAATTCTATGAGATTAGTTCTGTCAGGAAACATTGATAGTGTGTATCTAGAGTTTGAAAATTGACTAAGAATAAGCATCGCGTCAGTGGTTTTTGGGTTATCAATGAAGCTGAACGATTCAGTTCATTGCCTATCTGAAAAGAGAATTCCAAGGTTAGAATAAGAAAAAATAATTATCTCTATGTTATCAGTCAACAATAGTTTACTATAAATAAGAATCTAAGTTTGCGAAACTAAATCTAAGTTTCTTTTATATTTCAGAAAACAGATTTTCAAACGATCATTAAGATATTATAAAAAAAATAACATAATGAAGAGTAAATCAATTTTTGTTTTAAATGAAAAGAGAAAAGAAAGAGACGAAAGTAATGAAACTTTTTTCTAATTTCATCACATTTCATTTATCTTTCTATTATCTCTATAAAAAAATGGATCTCTTCCATATAATTATTATTATTGTGAATCTATCAGTAATCTAATGAAAAAAATCAACTCATAAAAATAAATAAAATCAAAGATCAGATATATATAATCGCAATATATATAATTCCTAATTTAACGCAAATAAGATATATTAACTTCAAGATATAATTAGATCGTATAAATATTTATCAATTTATAAATAAAACAATGAATCATATGAGTTGCCAAAATTGAAAAAAAAGAGAGAGAGAAATAAGAGAAATAATTCTATCTAAAATAATAAATATAACGGAAATATACAGAAAGGTGTTCAATGGAAGCGAGCAGTTTTATATTGCACACAAAGTATGTCCGAAATAGCCTTCCTTTAAACACGCATAAAGTTCCAAAAATAAATTGCCTGGAGTCTTCCTTTGAAAGAAACTCGCGATATTTTACGCGAGGTCTTTGTCTTCCCCATAACTGCACTCTTATAGAATAAAATTCCTCAAAATATCGGTTCTCAAAATTGTTCCGGGTCAGTTGTTTGTCGATTTATTTATTTAAAAAAGGAGAAAAATGTTTAAAAGAATAATATAAAAATATCAATAAAAGATTATTCACACTTGTAACTAATAATAATTTTCGATACTCGTCATTAATTATTAAAATCACAAATATTAATAAATATCAAGCATTTTATCTATTTTACATTGATGATATGATACGTAAGTTGAGAAACACTGTTTGAATCACGAAAATTACAATGAAGTTTACGTTTGACTAAATTTCTTCGATTAAATATCGGAGAATTTCGTTTAAATGAATTGTAGACACTGAACATCTTTTGTGATGTTAAAATCATACCGCAATGCCACGAGGAAATTGTAATTCCTGTTATTCTCATTCCAATCGGGAGAATTCAACAAACGCGTTCCAATTGCGTTCCCTGCAATTATTATTATATATTCATCGTGCATATTGATCGGATATCCGTCGTGATCGTCTATTTGTGAAATCAGAATATCAACGAGATACACGTAACTCGATGTTCAATGATTCTGTCGAAGCAATTAGGGAAAATTCAGCAGTTGATTATCTACATTAACATGTCGCTAACTTGCTATATTTGATCACAATGAAGCTTCTCGCTATGTAAGAAGATATCAAGAATCATTATAGTATTTTTTTATCAATTTATTACACTTTGAATCTGTACATCACATATTTTTTCCGATTCATTTTTATTCTTGTTAATTCTGGATAATTAAAAAAAACTTTTAAATCGATTTTAGAAAAGTAATCTTCAGATTTTAATATTAAAATTTATCAAAATAATGATTTACATATGTTTTCTTTTGCTTTCGAGAAAATTAGTGTTATTATTTGTAACAATAGAATCATAAAGACATTTAATATGATCATACCGACTATTTTTTTGTTGTATATAGTCATATTTTTCATTGTTACATTATTTAAACAAAAAACAAATATAACAATCTCGAAAATTCTTCAAAATTATTCAAAATAAGAAAAAATAAACTAACGAGACATCATATACATTACCTATCCCATTTCCATTTCATTTTCAATTATCTATTTACAACAAGCACATTGCAGACCACATTGATTCAACCAAACAAACTTAGAGAAAATCACAAATCAACAAAAACCAACACCCGCACTGCAAATATATAAATTCCACGAAGAATTCATCGCCGAATTACCATCGACCAAACAATAATAACGAAACAATGACTATGTCGCGAGAACGTACCTCGGATATGTCAAAATTTCTGATTCCCTTTACTTTAGGACACTTGGTCTTGTCCTCCCGCCTCTTCCACGTAGCGTCCACGTTATAGCCTATGAGGAACAGTAGCGCTATTATCGTGGAACAGAATCTCGCACGCTTCGTTCCGGGCTGCATTTCTCTCGGTCACATTCAACCTCGCCTCTATCCGGTTGGCACACACGCGGTGCTTCTCTTACTTCTTCGCTCGATAGGTTCGCCTGGTCGACTAAAGGCCACCGAGCCGGACAGAATGAAGAGCGGACGCGCTCATGGCTACCACTATCTTGACAAAACCGAGAGGGGGTGGCCACTATCACGTTCCTCCCTTTGCATTCTTCCACTCTTTTCCGTTTTCAATCGGCAACTTGTTCCGTACGTCACGCGTACGTACGATCCTCGTAACTGGCGCCAGCCTAGGCTCCACCAGGACTTTGTTGATCGTAGGCGTGATCGCCGTCACGGCTAAAGAAGGGCATCGACTGTTAGACCACCTCGTCCCGCTTACTATCCTATATACGAGGCTCTTCGCGGTTTTTTATTACGACGTGTGTTCAAGGTAAACCGCGAACAATGTTCGCCGGAGCTTTATATCCGGTCCGGTGAGCAATGGTGATCGATATATGCGTGTATTTCGTAACCGAGATAGTTTTATTGGATTTTCTTTTTGAACGAGAGAGGAAGAAAGGAGAGAAAATTTTTATTCGTTAAAATACGCGTAATTTTGTATCTAAGATAAATGTAATGATTCAAGAAAGAGTATTGTAATAAGTGTAAAATCTTTTGCAGAATAATGTCCTCACTGAGATTGAAATTAAATGTTAGTAAAAAAAAAAAAAAATTCTAAAAACGAAACAAATTATGTAAGTATGTGTATATATCTAGATATATGACACGTTAGAATAAATTATATTACATTTTAGTAAATTTTCAAAATTTGGCCGAATATTATACTATGATTTATAAAGGTACTTAGTTTTATATAGTAAAAAATAATATTAAATTTAAATAGTTAAAATTCGGACGGTGTTTTCTTGTTATAAATATTTTATATGATATGACTAATATGGTTTTTAGTATTCGACAATATCTTTCACTGTTTTGAATGATTAGATGATTAAATATTAATGCAATTTTATATAAAATAATATTATATCTGTGAAAAAAATAAGATATGAAAAAAAATGAATTTTTTCTTTAATTTTCTTACATATTAAAATTATTAATTTAACAAAAATAACGAATATTACATACTATATTTAAAAAATTTACTTAAAATTAAAAAATAATAAAATAATTATGTTAATAAAGTAATATGTTCAATAAGCGCAATTCATTACAGTCTGAAAACAGTCTTAAAAGAATTTATTAAACGCATCAATTCATTAATCACAATATTTTTTCATTGTGATAAATGTATCTTAATTGCCATATAAATTGACGTACATTTAATTAATATGCATTTTTAGACTTGTATATTATGTTCTTCTCTTTCACGTTCATTATTCAAGAATCGTTGTCAATAAATAATTCAGTGACAACAGTAACAGTTCACTGAATAACTTCGACATACCATCTCGTCGCACGAAAACGTGTTTGAAATAAATCATGTTTCATTTATATGATTCATGAAATACGTGATGTAATATTACAAGTATTCTTTCAAATAGTTTGTACAATTGTTTAAGCTAAATTTCCACATTTGTTTTCCATATTCATAAAATTGGTTTGTTTTTTTATCAAGGATAACTATGAATCATAATATAGAAAGATTGGAAAGCATTATCTGTGTTCAAACAATTTTAAACTTTCGTATATCTTTATTTTCATGACTAATATTTCTAAACTCATAAAAATTGAAAATAATCTTATAGAATAGCGAATAGTCCAGAATGATCATAACGAATTAATACATTAAAATGTATTATCAAAATGTTATCAAAAATAAACATTTTGTCGATATGTTTATCGATAATTCATATTATTTTATTGTAAATTAATAAAAAATAATTTTTTATTTAAATATAATAAAATAGTACAAGATAATAGAAACGTCTAAAATGATTTTAACGAATATATATAACACTGACTATATAACATTGACGAGAAAGATACGCGCCTTATCATTTAAGTTTTTTTATCGAACATCCTTTTCCTTTGAATTATAGTCGGAATAAAATAATTAATGTTATAATTATATAAGTATAAAAAAAGAAAAAATTATCATATATGAAAATATTATATAAGGACACAATAGCATAATTAAAAATGAAAAATATATTTCATTTAAGTAAAAAATATTTGTTACATTTTAAATATATCTAATTAAATGCACTGTATAGTCACGATTTTAACATGGTCCACTTTATGAATGATCTACATTATATCATTGTACATGTAAAATCATTTCCATGGAGGTTTAATTTTTTGTTGCTCTCCTTTTATGGATATCTTTTGTGAAATTGGAATGAATTCGCTAGTTTCCTAAATTTATAATATATAAGGAAAAAAATATAATATTAATTAATTAATTTAAAAAAACAAAATAAATTTACTTACTTTTGATACAGATTGCCATTCAATATGATTTTCATCTCTAATATCACATTCCTTTCCTTTAAAATAATGTTTTCTTGGTACTTCTCTACATGTTAAAGATGGACTAGAAATACTTCCCGTAATTTTTGAAAATTCTTCATTTGCTTTCTGCATTTCAGCAATCTATAAAATATCAAATCTTAAATTATTTATATATGTGTTAAAATTAAATAGAACTAACCATTTTCACATATTTTCGGAGATCATCTTTTGATTCTTTTCTACTACTTAATGGGATTTCATCAATTGATGTATTCATACATTCATTTTGATCACAAAACTTTCTCATATCTGATACATGCGAAGTTAATTTTATTGGTTCTTGAGAAATCTTTGTATAACAATTTGGCATTGATTCAGACTTTTTTGGACTTCTTAATTCGAATAATTTTTCAGCATGAATTTTTTGAAGCGGTGTCAAGTTTTCCATATTTCCACCTATAAATATATATTAAATATATATTAAGCAAAATTAATAATAATATTATATAAATAATAAATTGCAATAATTCTACCTGATATAATTTGTAAAGCTTGTTGCCATTGATTTTGCATTACTGAGTGAAGCTGTTCTGCAAGCTGAGATTTAGTAGCACGTTGAGAATTAAGTTGCGATTCTAAAAACGACGACTTCTGTAAAGCTTCTGCTAATTGAAGCTCACATAATCTTTTTTCTTCTTTATGTTTTTCTTCCAATAAATTTATTTCTAATTTATGTCTAAATATAATTGATATAAATTAATTTATGAAATGTTTTATTTCTTTTTAAATTCATGAGAATATAAAGAACATACTTATCTATAATATCTTTAATTTTTCTAGCTGCACATTCAGCAATAACTTGTTGTCTAGTTTTTAATTCCTCAAGAAATTCTGATTCAGCAACATCAAGTTGAGTTTGAAACTCTTGCAATTTAACTTTTACTACTTCATCAACTTGTTTTTGATAAATTTCTTGTAATTCACATCTGATTTTTTCTTTTTGCTCTGCAAGAAATCTTGTTTCGTCTCTAGCTAATTTCTATAAAAATTATTACAAATTAATATTTATAAATGCCGAAAAATATTATTTATTTTATTACCTCAGCTTTTTTGACATCATCAAGAGTTGAAAGTAATGCCGCATTTTTTTGTTCTAAAATTGAATTTCTACCATTTTCTTCTCTTAGTTTCAATTGTAAGTTTTCTTTTTCTTGTCTAAGTACAATCAATTCAGCTTCACAAGTATCTAATGCTTTATGAATAACATCCATTTCATTTCTAACTTCTCCACCTTTTAATCGTTCCTTTCCTAATTCTTGTTGAAGAGTCTTTAATGTTTCTTCAGATTGTTGATTTTTTTCTAATAATTTATCATATTCTATTTTCAATTTTTCATATCTATTTTCTGCTTCTTGTACAAATGATTTATAATTTTCCAATTCGTCGGCATGATTTTTTAATAATTCTACTTTTTCTTTCATTGCAATATCATTTTTTTCTTTATATCCAGCTGCAAGATCTAAAGCTTTTGATAATTCGCCTTCACATCGTTTGATTTGTAATTGAAATTCTGAAATCTCTAATTGATGTTTTTCTGTTACATTTTTAAAATTCGTCTGTAAAGCACTGTATTCATTTTCTAATATATTCATTCTTTGTTTTAATTTAGACCATGCATTATGAAATTGTGTTATTAATTCATTTTTTTCATTATCTACTCTAAGTGCTACTGCAACTTTCTCTTGTTGCTCTAACAATCGTTTTTGAAGTTCTTGAATTAAATGTTCACAATGCTATAAAAAATATTCTAATGGAATATCTTATAATTAAATATATTTATTAATAATAAACTTTCATATACCTCTCGTCGAAATTTTTCTTCTTCTAATTTGATTCTATGTATTTCTTCTTGTGTTTTGTTACCATTATTTTCCCAAAAATCTGATAGTGATAAAAGCCTGGGATTTGCTAAAGTTCTTCTGTAAAGATAAAAATAAAATCATATTATTAATTCCGATATTAAATTTTTTTCTATTAATTATATATTAATATTTATAATAAAATTATTATAATAAAAAATACCTTGATAAAAAATCTGTATTTGTTGAAGCATGAGCAATATTTCTAACAAGTGGTACATCACATGTTTGTTTTATGTTATGTTCTAAATTTCCATTTTGTTGTAAACTTTTGTAAGGTTCTGGCAAATGCAATACATTATATTCTGTACTTTTTGTTGATGTTGCAGTATTGCACTGTGTTGATTCATCATGCAATGAAGTATCTATCTTTTTATGCACATTACGTATTTCAATATTATTCATATTCACTGAATTCATATTATTTACATTATCTATACTTAAAGGGATTTGTTGAGTAACTATTTCCTTATTTTGTACATCATTTGCTTTTGCAATTGATTTATCAATACTGCTTGAATTTGTATCTGTGTGTTCTACTTCTCCAATTTTTGAAACTTGACTTTGTATACTTTGCTCCCATGTTTTAAATTCTGAGATCATTTTATCAGTCTCATTTATATGGAATGAATCACAGTATGGTAAGGATATATCAGCAAGGATATCAGATTTTTTATTAGATTTTACTGATAAAACATCATGACATTCATTTGAATCTTGTGATTTAAATTCCAATCGTCGATTTACAGAATTTTTATACATATTATTATATCCTTTTTTAAAATTGTCATTACTATCATTAGTTAATATATTATTTTGTTCCTTAAGACAATGATGCATAGAAACCCTGTTTATCCTTTTTGACAATTCTAATTCAGTAGCCTCCATCTCTTGAAGTAACTCATCAACTTCAGAGAGTTCCATTTCTGGTATGTTAGTTTTAGAACTTGACTGTGGTTGTTCTGTTGTGCTAGGTAAAGTTGAGGTAGATGGTATTGAACGCAATTGATTGACAGAAGGCTTAACATATATATTATCTGTATTTCTACAATTAACTGGATGAGAATAAGTTTTCCCTCCAGAAGATGTAACATTAACATGCGGAAAACCCACATTGCAAGCAGAAGAAACCACCACAGAGGACTGGGATATTAAAGTACCATGCTTATTTTCATCATGTTTATTAGCATTAGTTACGTTAGTAGCCGTAGACACAAAAAGATGATTCCCCAAGTTTATATCATTTTGACAAAAATTAATATGGTTTGGCAATGAATTACCATTAGGGGTTGATGGAACAGATAAGGATTGACGAGGTTTTATAGGAGTGTTTTGTAAGCTACAGTTTTCACTTACAGAAAGTTTGGTTTTAGGTAATGTCTGCCTAAATTTGGCAATTGAATTATTTTCAATTTGTGAATCCAATGAATTATTTAGAAAAGTAACATCTAAACTAGTGTCTTTGGATTCAATAGCAAAAATTCTGCTTTCTAATGATTGCATATGCTCCACAAGTTCTGATATTACTCCAGTTTTTTTACTACTATAATTTGTTTTCATTCGATCAGAACTAATATCAGATTCTGAAGATGATGGTACAAGGAATAGGTCAGGTGGAATTAAGAGCAAAACATCTGTATCATCAGAATCACTCATCATCCATTTAAATTTCCTTTCACCAAAGCAAATCAAATCCAATTATTGTGTGCTCCCAACAAATTTATATGTATACAGTATTTACACAATATTTTATACATCCCTCCACAACAATAAGCAGTGTAAACAAAAAATTGAATTCACTACCTTATTCATTTAATACTAAAAGAAGAATATAAACTTCAATGGTACAAGTAATTTAGCGTTTTTAAGCGATTGTCACTCATTTTTTAACTTTCATTTTTCTATCAATTTTTATTACATTAAATAGATACACTTTAAAAACTCGTAAACTAACCAAATAAATGTTCGAAGAATGTAAATAACTATCTCTACTGTATTTAAAATAAAAATACGTTAATTCATTACTAGATGGCAGCACAATGAACTTTATAAGTTCATCTCTAAATTAGAAATACATAAATTCATTAATAGATGGCAGCACAATAAACTTTATAAGTTTATCTTGAAATTAGAAATACGTAAATTCATTAATAGATGGCAGCACAATGAACTTTATAAGTTCATTTCTAAATTAGAAATACGTAAATTCATTACTAGATGGCAGCACAATGAACTTTATAAGTTCATCTCTAAATTAGAAATACGTAAATTCTAGATTACTAGATGGCAGCACAATGAACTTTATAAGTTCATATCTAAATGAGAAATACGTAAATTTATTACTAGATGGCAGCACAATGAACTTTAAAAATTCACTCTTCAATCAAATTTCTTATAATATATCATCTTAAATTAAATAAGCTTTATTTATTTATTGTAGACATTAAAAATAAGAAAATAAATAAACAATTTATATATTTTATCAAAAATATATAAATTAAAATGAAATATTTGTTTTATAACTGTTTTATAATTAAATAATTCTAATTAAATATTTAAATATTTTATATATATTTTAATATTTAAATATTTAAATATTTTTCTATTTATAAAGCTTTATTTTTTTTCATTTTACATGTTCCACTTTCTAAATTATGAAAAATAAAAATAAGTATTATAAATTTACATTATATATAAAAGAAAATAATATTGAAAATATTAATAATATTAAAAATTATTCATTATCAAATATTTTTAATATAATGTATTTTTACACACGAATAATATTTTTCTATATTTGAATAAATAAAAGAATTAATAAATTAAGAAAAAAATATAAAATTAAATTGTATTTTTTTTATATCAAAAAAGGCTACAATAACATTAATTAATTTCATTTCGCACACATAAAGCAAAGATATTTCGATTCAATTGTTACAATTAACATATCAAGAATGTTACAAAAGAGATTAAATCATTTTAAAAACGTTTAAAAATTGTTTGAAATAGAAAGAAAATGCATTATAAAATCCCCAATATTGTAATAACAATTAATTAACTCATATTAAAAAAACTGAAATACAATAATTCCATGCATTTTCTTGTTCATATTTAAATAACAAAAGAAAAAAATAATATTATAATAAAATATTTGAAACGAACACAAACATTTCTATCTTTCATTTCAAAACTTGCCAATATTCCTGTCAATATTCCCAATATTTCTTTATTACGATTCTATTAAAAAAAAAAACAAAAATTAAAAAAGAAAAAAATAATTCTGAAAAAAAAGATCTCCCTTTTCCAAACGAATTTTTTTTTTTTCAACTTCCCAAATAAAATAAATTCATTCCATCCAATATACAATGTATAAACGTGCACGGAATCCGTTCATGCACGGAAACAATCGGATCGTTCGAGGAATCGTCGACGTTCAATTTGTTTGCGATTAGGGAACGATAATGATCATCGTGTTCTGTGCACGTTGTGGAAAACGGGGCGATATTGTGGGAACATGGGGGATAATCCCTTGGAAAAATGCAGATTGCGCGATTCCCGATGTTCGAGAACGAGCCTCGAATCCATTTGGGGAAGTTCAGTATGTGGGGCAGGATTCCGAAGCTGCGTGGAATATTACTTCGCGATTAGGTATCGAATTCAGGGTAGCAGGATTCGATTCGCATTGATTCCTGTTCTATAGAACAGTTTCGTCGCGGTTTTTGTCGAGGCGTACAACACCCATTAACCTCGTTCCTTCGACAAAGCTATAACGAATAATAAAGTGGTAATCGTTTCTTTTTCTTAGTTTCTTCTCCGAGTTGTAGATTAAGGGGTGAAAAAGAAAGAGAGAGAGAGAGAGAGAGCACGAACGACATTGTTATGGTTAGAGTTTGGGAACGATCGATTTACAGCTAACGAGTTTCGTATCGAATTACCTTGCAATTAACTTTTTGATTAATCAATTGATTTGATTTATATTTCGATTCTTTTATTCAATTTTTTTAGGAGGGAATTTTTATAAGAGGAAGGAAAGAATAGCTTTCTTGTCTGCATTGTTAATTGCAAAAAACTTATATTTTACAAATTTTTGAAAGGAGGAGATTAGAACGTATTAAAATATGAAGAAATATATTTTATCTAGATAAAACACGTTCATTTATCACTTATTTTTTTGAAAGAATAACTAAAGTACTATGCAAAGTACTATCATATATATTTTATTCTTTATTATTGCTATTTATTATTTATTATCTAAGAAGGAAAGAAATAATATATTTGAACTATTTCTATTATATAATAATATATAATACTATAATTTGTATTACAAAATTGTTGACTCAATCCGTAGTGCAAATAAAGAAAAATGATAAGATAAGTTAAAATAAATAGGTATATTTATGCAACATTCTGTAATTACCAATTATTCTTTTGTGAATTCACAAGTAAATGAAATTCATTTTTCTATTAAATACACTCTAACAGAACAATAAAATTGATATCTAAATATTACAGTACCTGTATAATGATGGACTTTCTTGATTCTACTTTTTTTTCTTCTCATTATTCCTTCCATATAAGCCACGTTAGAATGAATAAAACCAGAGATTCGATACGATTTACGAGGTAACCTCGTGGGTCTAATACATGCGTTAAATATAGTTGACGCGCACTACTATGTGTCTATGAAGCACAAACGATTCCTTTCTATAACCCCTGACATCGTTTTTTCACCAGAATATATAATCATCAAGAGTTTCTTTTTCTCCCCTCAACGAGAAGAACGATATACGGGTCGATCGATCCGATCAACTAGTTCAACTTTTGTTATACGTTAATGTTTCTCCAAGTTTCTGAAGTTGTCTGTCGTCTTGTCTATCGGAGGATGAATCATTGATTCATCCTCGATTGCGAGATGGAGGCTGGAAACGGAGACAATTTCAGTCCAAGTGTTCGTTTCTTTTGATAAAATATTTTTAAAATTATTGACAGATAACACTTAGAATAGTTAACCCTTTGTTCTGTTTTGACGTTTCGTTTTCTCCCATTTCTAAATATCGTTCCGCGAGTATACTTATTCTTAATTCGATGAAAAATGTATCGATGCAAATTCTTCCAATTTTTTTATTATACAAATTGTCGAATAACCTATTAAATCCAAAGAAATATGTGTATTACTTATTTAAAAATAAGTTTTCTAAAATAAATTAAACCAATAATTAAATCTTCGTTTAAAAAACCAAGTTTAACAGCCATTTAATTAATATAATGAGAAACGCGATTCTGACAATAAGGATTTATTTTACCGTAAAATATTTAAATATTTTTAAATCACATCTCAGAACTCACTTAGCATAAACCAGCAAATCAATTATGCCATTTAATTCTTATTATTTATCCGAACCGTAAACAATTAATTCTTCGATTAATGGACTCGATCATTTTATTTTGCCTAACCTTTACTTCCAGATCTCTCAGTTCACAGATTTATTTTAAAGAACAAAGGATAATTATCCAAAGTGGATACGAAGAGAATAATCGCTGGTTTTCACGCGAAACGAGCACACCTAAAGTCCAAGCACGATCTTCTACGCCCACCGGTTGACCAAGATTCGATGGATCAACATTTCGCCGTGTTTACCGGAGCGGAAGATGACCATTTCGAACGCGTTCGAGTATGACTCGTGTACACTTAACTCGAACGGGCGGACTTATTCGTCGTTCGAGCGTTTCTATCGCGGTCGATGCTCCAAATCTCGAATTCACGTCAACGGTGACGTTAATGTATGCCGATTACTCCACGAGATCCGACGGTAAAGTCCAACCTATCGTGATAAAATTACCACTTACTTGTTTTAGCGCTGGATATGACCGCAGTCAACTTTATATCTCTTGGAAAATTATAAACAACAAATTATTGTGTTGTCCATTCAAATGTATAATATTTATTCTTCTTGTAATTTTATTTTTATTACGAAAATTTTCCACTGGATTCCACTCGATTTTCAAATAATTAGAATATCCCTTCTTAAACATCTGAACCCTCGATGATTCTTTTTCATTCTGAAAATAATATTGGATAATAGTAGACTGGATTAATAATTGATTAATTTCATGAATAGTAGACTGGATTAATAATTGATTAATTTTATGAATAATAATGTGATTACACATTGATAAAAGATTATTCGCTATGATTATTTGAACAATATTACTTGGACAATTGTCGTACTATCTTGTATTATCCATACGAGGTACAAGGGAACGGGACAAAGAAAGGACGAGTGTCTGATCGGCAGACACGACGAGATTTGACGAGGATCGCTAGGGCTTGAAGTACCTTTGATCCACGCCGGTGTGCAATAGTCAGCAGACGCCTGTACTGAGTCGAGAAAGTACAATCGATAAGTTCGTTGGCCGATCTTCTTTTCCGGGGATAACTACCACTCCGTTTCCTGCTGGACGAGCAGTCTAACAGAAGTGACCCACGGTGCCAGGAATCTTCCGAACGGCCGATCAATAATCCGGGCCTGGATGAGAGGGAACATTGACAACGCTGTGGGAAACGGCTGATAACTAATAACTCGGGGGGGCCCTAACGGGGTCGATGCCTTTGAATCGGTTGGAAAGGAGACCACGCCGAAGAAAGCAAATTTAACCCCTTTACTCTGACGTTTCGCTCTGTCCATTCATTCGCAATGGCAGGCCATCGGACACCTTCTCGATCCAGCCACTGTTCGATACGTTTTTATCGTCCACGATTGTTACGTACGAACAACGTATCGTCGTGTTCTTCTTCTTTTCAATTCTGTATGTGTCAGAATCTTGAGAGGTAAAAGTTTAAATTTTATTTTATTTCGAGCTTTGTAACGATGGGTTATGGGTTTGATTGAAAAGGAGAGTTTAATAAAATATTACATGTAATGATTTCAAATGATCTAGAATATCTTTGTTGTGTTTTAAACGTACTTCTTCAAATACATTTAGGTATTATTAATAGTTTACTTTTCTTGTGTTGTGTTTATTCTTCTCTTCCAAGAAATTTTCAAATACGATTCCAAATATATTTTAACTCTCTTCGTTGTTGTACTGTTTTGAACGTGATAACAGAAGGCAAACATAAATATACAAATCTAAAATTTGTCTATCTGTGAATACAAAAGAGCGAAAGTTCAAAGTAATGTATTCAAAGAACATGTATTCAACTTTAAAAATTGTATTTTATTCGAAAAATTGATAACTTCTTCATGTCAACGTGAAATAATAATTTCTTTCTACGCTTCATTATTCGAGAAGAAGAGGATTTCTATAGAATTTTGAACCATTAGAAATGTTACAATAAATTATAGTGATTTAAAATTTAATCTAATCTGCTTTATTTATCTCTAATATAATTAGATTGAGAAAGTTTACGAATTTATAGAAAATTTAATCCACACGATATGCAAAATAAAATATCCAAAGGAAAGTACATCATAATGTTTCAATTCTTCAAACATATCTTTATTAATTCTATTAATTCTTCTCATAAAAATTCTCTAAACAAATCAACATAATTCAATCTAAATCTCTGATCTCTAATCCTCAAACAAGAATAAATGATACTAAATTTAAACCAGATTATCCTCCTTTCTCCTATTCACCCTTCAATCACACTCCATTTCCCAATATCAATCGATTAATTTATCCTTAATCACATCTTCTGAAATTAACCAAATCTTCCCTCGATAACGAAGTACGTACTTGTAGCATACTCATCCCCCCTCTGCTCAACAGCGTACAAGTTCAATAACGTGCTCGCACACGAACATTATGCACGAGTACAAAGTAGGTTTTTGGTAACGTGATAGATTGTCGTGTAACTACGCGAAAAGGGCGTTATCGAGGGCCGCGTTGGGCGCAAGGCTCTTGACACCACTGAAAGATAACCAACAGCCGAATAGCCCCGAGTCCTGACGGGCCGGATGAAACTTAGATCACTTGCCTGCCGTTCCTGAAGATAAACTCCCCGAGATAAACTCGAGGATCTTGGAAAACCGCGGCAAGACCGATGGTTTACGCTGTCTCCGCAGTGCATCGAGACTCGATTCTCCGTTTCGCTCGCTTCCAATTCCCCCCTCCCTCGGCTGGCTTCTCGCTACTGCTGCCCCGGTGTCTTCTCTTCTCGAGATCGGCATCGGTGTCTCTTCAAGATGCATCCACTCGTGGTATATTCGTTCTGCATCAGCTTTGCCCATCCGTGAAAACTGTCTCGTATCAACCCTCTCGATTATTTTATTTATTGTCGCTATGTTCCTTGCCAAACAGTGATATCACAGTTTCCCCATCACAGGGGCGAGAAAATATATTTTTTTGTGTTTTCGGATATTGATTTTGATAAGTGAAAAAGTTTATAAGTATCAGTTGTTGAATAAGAAAGATAAAGATAAAAAACTTTCGCTAAGATACTTTTACTTAATTGGCTAAAAATGAAGTATAAACTTATAGTCAAAGCATCTTCTTTTGGGAAAATTAATATAAAATATTGGAGATAATTTAAAATGGAAGGAAGCACAAGTAAATTTCCAATATTAATAAATTGTCTCCTCGAGCAGTAACAAATTTGATAAGAGAATAAATAAGATAATTTTTAATTGACTATACTAATTTTTCATAGAAAATTGCATTTATTTAATAATTCTTGATTCATATTTAAAAATATATATAAATATACACTATAAAAATATCTTGAAATGATTTTTATTTAAATTTAAAGACGATGATTCATCCTCGAGGTAATTTTTCTTGGACATCAAAGACCCAATGAAATTCGTCTTTGTAATATCGCAAATAGAATCGGAGTAAATCGTACGGACGCTCAGTCGGCAGTAAACTCGAAATGGCTCCCGTCGCAAAGTACGCCATAAGCCCGATCGATCTTTGCATTTACCGTGACGTTTTACCTCGTTCCTCAGAATTATTTATTCCTTCTGACGACGTCTCGTTGAAACGTTGGTTCCTTAGCAAAGTAGCTAGTCACGCGTAAACTTACGTATTTTAGAAAGATAAAGAATCAAATATACATTGAGCAAGACTGTACGAGATGTTCTAATATGAAAAAGAATAATAAAATATTACGAAAAATTCTACTTTTTCGAAATTTGTCGAAGGAAAAAGCTTGTTGATCACACAATCTGATGAATACGAGTAGTAAAATTATTCTAACTTTATCAACGAAAAATTTTCTCTGTATAATCTTATTTTTACCTCATTTATATCTAATTTATATTTAATCCCATTGATTAAATGGATATATTACTCATGTAGATTAATGCTTTGCAATAAATCTTCATTTGTGTGTGTCTGTTTTTTTTTTATTAATGAATGAGTTAATAAAAAATTTAATAAGCAAATGGAAACCAAAATCTCTCGTGTTAATGCGTTTTTTATACGATTAAACAATGAGAATTAGTTTAAAACTCGACTCTGGAAGAACTATTTTTTTGAATAGCGAATCGTATAAAGACAATATTCGAAATTAAACGATTTAAATTAATTATCCAATTTTTATAAAAAAGAAATTCAAAATATATAATACTCGAAAGGAATCTCTCTCTAATTATATCCATAAATACACAAATTGGCATTCATTATATTCATCGTTTCGAATTGTTCTTCGTTTCCATTAGACGAAGCAAGACAGAAATAGAATGAGACTTCTATCCCCCTTGCACTCTGTTCCTACCTCGCTTCATCTGCCACGAAATGCTTAAAATGCTTCCAACTCCTTAACCAACCCCTTAACGTACGTGTATATAAACTTTTCTCATCATTTTGATATTCAAAATCCATCCTCCACAAATATTTCACATTTTTACAAACAACGTAAAAATACAATATTCTCAAAATTCGTCATCCTGACTGATCAACAATCTTGACCAAATATCCATGATTCTGTTTATGGACATCAAAAGTCGTATACACACAGTTCGACAATAAACGTTAAACAT
>NW_006263775.1:26451-26806 GCF_000469605.1 Apis dorsata | reverse complement strand
GTAATTGGGGGGAGGGAGGGAGAGTTGAAGAGGAGGGGGGTCACGTTCGTTGCGGCTATAATACGTACGGGAACCGCAGCCGCATAAGCGGGCAAATTCATGGCTGTATATACGTTAAATAATCCGTTTAACGATCGACGTGGTTCGGGCGAGGGCTTACGTACGATATAAAACAATCCTGGTTTTATCAAGCCACGCGACACCGATTTACCTGTATTTCTCTTCTAACCGGCTCTCGAACGTAACGTATTTCCGCTCGTTATTAATTATTCGATGTGCGACAATGGAATAGAAACGGTCGTTGTAGTCGTTGGTCGAGTGATTCGATACGTTTCCGGCACGGTTTTTACGGAGT
>NW_006263775.1:8442-26373 GCF_000469605.1 Apis dorsata | reverse complement strand
GAGGAAGAGAGAGAGAGAGAGAGAGAGAGAGAGAGAGAGAGAGAGAGAGGGAGAAAAGGATGTACGGAAACGGAAGAAGTGGAGCGGATAAAACTGATGACGGATGTACGTGTATTAACAAGAATAAAAAAAAAAGGAGACGATTAATAGCATTCTTTTATAAGGATATATGTTTAAGGAATTGTCTATCCGTGAGATTGATTTGCTGTTTATTGTATCATATCCAAGGTAAAAAAGTGTGTTTTATTGTTGTATTTTAGAAGTTTTGTATTTAGGAGTTTTGATATCTTTAGAATTATTTCTTTAAGTGCTACGTTCTTTCTAAACTTTTAAAGAAGTTTAGAGGAGAAAATTTTTCTATTTTTATAAATTTAAGAGATATTAAATTATCAAATGTAAAATTTTGTACAATATTATCAAAATTTGATTTAAAATATTTCATTAGATAGAAAAATAATATATTGTATTGATATAATTTGAAAATAATAATATTTTACACGTTTCGTAACAATTGTGATTTTCAAAAATAATCTATCGGTTGGTTTCACGTACAACGTTATCCGCTAATAATAGCTTAGCTTTAAAACGATAGATAGCGATAGAACCAATATCACGATAGCGGAAATCTGGTTTTAACCATTGAATGCTTTTCATCGATATTGTTTCTTCCTCCATTTATACGAGTTCAATTTTACGATATATTAAAGTATCTGAAACGACGGACAACAGATAATTAGAGAATTATCATTATGAAAATTTTCTGAAATAGCTCTTTGAATAGCTGATGAATATAATTATTATTATTATATTGATAAGTATTCGCTCGAATACGCACAAGGAAAAGATAGAGTAATTATGTTCTATTGTTATTGATCAAAGGTGAAATCTTTTGTTTCACGAAGAATAAACACTTGCCAATTAAACATATTTTTATATAGATGTATTTTCACGTATTGTATTTGCAACTTTAAAGATAAAGATAAAATCAGGTTGTAAATTCATATATTAACTTAATTGTAATTTTATTCTACAAGAGACAAGGAAAAACGAATTAAAAGAAACTTGATTAATATATTTATAAACCAATTATTGAAATAATATCATTATGAAATAAAACATGATATTAAAACGAAAGATTGTATTGATCAGACAATTTTTATTTTTATTTCTTATTTTTTTTTCATAATTTTGATGCACTTTATTTAAAATAAATCACATGCATTATTAAATCATCAAATGACACGAAACTAATTATTTTATTAACGTAAACTAGCATTGAAACTCCTTAATTAACAAAAAACTCACGTTTCATAATATTTTTAATTCCTAATTTTTTTTTTCTACACGTTTCACTCATTTATTCCGTAAAGAAGCGGAAAGAAGAAAACACTAAAGAAAGAGGTTAAATGACGGAGAAATTAAATCAACAATTAGCAAGGGAAATAACTTCATTTCACAAAATTGAACTTCTAATAAACTAAATTAATTTCCATCTTCCTATCCACTTCTTTTCCTCTTCTCTCGCATCCCCTCTATCCTTTACTCCTTAACACAACGTCAACAAACACACATAAAACGAAGGTGATTCGTCGTATTAAAATTAATTTGATACATTCTTAGAGACGAGACGAGGAATGTACGGGACATAGATCGATCGTTTGCAAGATATCGCGATTCGAAAATTTAATTTATACGACGCGGCAACACGCGAAGCTTTGAGGACGAACGCGGCGTGAAACGAATTACGCACGGCAAGTACATAACACCGGCAAACAGAGCTGAATTCCAATATTGTGAATCGGTGAACGGGCCAGTAAGAGAAAATCGAGTGGGAATTCTTGAGCGTATCCCTTTCATCGTGCTTTTTTCACTGATTCTGATTCATACGCGAATTTCTCTACGTGCTTTTGTTCGGGAAATTTTTTTCCCCTGGAACGTGTTCACCTTGAATCCCTAGAATTTTGGCGCATGATTTCCAGTTTCCTAGATTAATTTATACGTTTGAATATAATATACCTATGTGTGATAGAATTTTTGGAGGAAGGATAATCTGATTAATGTGAAAATAAGAAAAGAATAAACAAATTTTTTTTTTGTATTAATAGTTTATACGTATCTCGTGCAAATCGTAGAAAAGAGGACTACGATATTGAAGACTTTTGTAAACTGCTGTTCGTTCGGATTTGAAGATTACTGTTTGCTTAAATGGAAGAACGAAATAGATTTCTTTGATATTTTCAGAATTATTCAAAGCTTATAGATATTTTTTTTCTGATAGTGTGTATTTTTAAATTCATAGTAATAAATTATTAGGAATATTAATAGTGTTGAAAATTTAGACTAAACCTATTAAATTGATTCATACGATTGATTTTATATTTTTTGTTTATGTATATTTTTATTAATTTAAAATATAATTATATTTTCATTAATTTTCTATTCAATCCTTGTCAAATATTAATTTGTTAAATAAAACATAATATTTTTATCTTAATATATTCATAAATTAAATTTGCATTAAAGTTTTTGATATTAACATGCAAGGATAATTTTAATATAGCATTAAAAGCCGTTGCCGTTAAAATTTATCGTATTCCGTTGAGAACTGGCGTTTGCCGTAACTTTATTCGTTCTTTTTCAACAAAAAGAGTGAAACAAACGGAATTTCATTTTGAAACGTTTCATCAGAAACTTTGTTGCCTACCGTTAACGAGATAAAACGATTCGAGGATAAGCGGCGAACTATTACATTCTTCATTTTTGAGGACATTAATCATTTTCACGGAGCATTCGTTGGAACCGATTTCGAGATTCATCCCGGATATCACGGTAAAGAATCATATACTTTTACACGGGCAAGCAGTTTCGTAAATAGCATATCGCGCTATGCGTTTGGTTTATCTTGTTCGAAAGTTTCTCGAATAAACGCAGAGCGAATCGTTGAATGGATTGAATTCATTTGAAACAAAAAACAATAATATAATCGTTGAATAAATGTTAATTTGAAAGAAAGCGATAAGAAGTTTAAAGGGATCATGATGAAATAATATATTCGTTAAGAAAAAAAATATAATCTTAATATAGATTATATTATATATATATATATTCTAACATGAAATGTTAGAATATTTTATCTGATTTATAATCGTGGATATCAATTAATTAAAATAAACATATATTCTGGAAATCCAATATACGAGATAATTAATTTGATAATATTAAACTTAAACTATAGTATTGCATTAAAATTTTTCGAATAATTTGTATATTAATTCATTGACTGGAAAGTATAATATAATGATTATAAATTTTATTAATTGTGATTATATATATATATAATAAATATATATGTATGAAAGCATTAATGAATCAAAAGATATTACTCTGTGTATGAAAATTATTACACAATTTAATTTATAAAGAAGATTTAATTAACGAGAAATTATATAATAATACAAAATGAAATCAACAATATTTAAGGATAAAGCATGTGAAAATGATTTATTTAATATTTTATATGAATAATTGCTAGTTTATAATTAAAGCGGAAAACAAAATAATTATTACGTTGACATTAATTTCACTTTTACAAATGAATATTATTTAATATTACTTAAGTATTTAATTATAATATAATAAATACTTCTCAAATAATATTATTATATTTATTAATATGTTATAATTTTTCAAAATTCAAAATTAAATCAATTAAATATGACAAATTTCCAACGTTATTATTTATAAAAATATTATTTATATTATTTAATTTCACAAATACTACCATACTTATCCGAATTTTATTTTTCCAAGAAAAATCAAATTCTTTGACACGTATTTCACTTATTCATGTTTGATCGATGACATGTATTCAACACTATTTTTATGATTTGATTAATTTACGCTCTGTGATTGATTAATGTTTTTTTTATTATTAATAACTCCATTAACAAAGCTGTAACGAAAGAAAAACTATTGCTCAAAATCATTTTAGGAATCTCCAAGTTACACTTTTGGTATATCCTGTATATAACATCAATGATATATACATTAAATCTTCCAATTTTATGGTGGTAAATTTGAGGCTTTGCTGAATTTGAATTTTCAAAAAAAAAAAAGAAAAAATACAATATTTCAAGTGTAACGACACGATAGAATGAATGCTCATATCGTTTGAACCTTTGACCCGATGAGGCTAGCTTTTCAATCGTGGATGTAACAGTATGCCCCACCCATTTCCATACATACGTTATGTACGTTTTTTTTTATCGACACAAACTATTTGAAAAAAAAAGTTAGGTCATTTATTCAGCGAACCTGTTGCCTGGCAGCAATCCACTTTTACAATTCTCTGATCACTAGAAAGTATGAAATAAAACTATCGTTCTGGCTTTTCGATTCGTTAGAAACGGATCTACACTTTTTTTTTTTTTTTTTTTTTTGAATACACACTGCAAAGAATTCCAAAAATAGGGACGGTTCCGACATTCTATTTTATTCATTTATTTTCAAACGATGCACAAACTATTTTATTGGGAACGCTTCAATTTTTTTCAAAACTTTGTGCCGACGATTTTTTCGAGATAGTTCAGTTATTAATATTTCTGACAAATATGAATGCAAATATATATGTCGATCGGATTTGTTCTAAGCCTTATGGCAAATTAAATACTTTTTCATGAATCTGTAAAATATTAAAACTTATATATAGAATACAATCAATAACTGAGGCACATATTGCAGATAAAATTAAACAAAAAATTATTACGAAAGAATTTTGTAATATTCGACGAGAAATTTTTTTCCTCTCAAATTCATCAATGATTGATTTTTTACATACAATTTTTTACGTGGATTAATTGCTCGTGTCATTTTAAAAAAGGTAATAACATTCTTAAAATAATTTAACATTAAGATTCTTCCATTTAAGAAAAAAATCATTGTAGCGATTGCATTTCGTATCAACATCCAATACAAGAAAAAGAACGCATCACAGAATAATAAACGTTTGCTTAAAAGTATACGATTTTTATTTACAATCTTTCTCTAATTTCACTTAAAAACAAATCTGTATCGTTCCAATTAAAACTCACCATATTCAATTTCAAGACCTAAGATGATACCTCGTTCGAGGCTCCACACGGGTCAAAGCGTTTTCCCCTTTAAAGCGGAAACGCGTGCACATGCTTAAAATGATGTCGCGTTTACGCTTTGCACTGGATCTGAGCGCCTTTTCCCCGGCACGCTCCATTAAGAGGCCGTTTCCTCTCGCGAGCATCGAGGGCGTCGGGCGCCAGAAGGAAGAGGAGGCGATTGGAAGCGGCGAACATCAGTCAGCATCACTTGTCATCGTTTGAGCGATGAGCAACGCGCCGGTTTACACGCCCTCACTTCCGACAGATATTATGCGAAACGAGGGGAGGTGTTCCTCCCGCTCCCCTTCCCCTGACGCGCCTTTTGCGCGGCTATAAATTTATGCTTCACCCCCTCGAGAGAAAGATGCGCGAGGAAATAGTGAATATCGTGGAAAGAAGGGAGCCGAAGACGCAACGGAACTCGCTGAGTAATTTACCGCATTAATAATATCCGAGAACCGACTCTTCTTCTGAATATACCACTTAATCCAAGAGTGAAGTAAGACGGGTATATAAGTACTCGTCGCTGCACCAACTTCTTGCGGACACTTCTCATCGAGAGTACTATCCACTTGTAGTGTTAATTTATATGTCGTTTAAAATTCAATGTTGTTCTTTCTTCTAATATTAGAGATTATAAATATTTCATTATTTTTACTTATCTTTTTTTTTTATTCTTTTCTTTATTGTTCATTGTAACGGTTGTCTTAAATCTTAAGAGAGTGTTATTTTCAATTTGAAGAATTTTCATATTGATTCTTATATTGATATGTTTTTGGAAATTTAAAGTTTTGTACTTGCATTTTAAAAAAAGTAATTGTGTTAATTAATATTAATTATTTCTGTGTATGTGTATGTGCTTATTAAAATAGATTTTCTTTCTACAATTATTATTCGTAATTTTATGCTATATTGTTTGTTGTTGGAAATACGTATATAGAATGATTGATTATTCATTCTGCACATTTTCATAATAATAATTGATTATAAAGTGAATAATAATTTTGAAATATGAAATTAAATTTCTTGATACTTCGCGTAAATACACTCTTCTTTCATAAAATTCATAACCCTCAACACGGAAAACACGAAAATACATATTCCCTCATTAAAGATAACAATCGCTAGTCATTTCGAAATAAATAATGCAAAGAAATCTTATCCAGAGGAAAAATGAGGAGGAAAAGCGTATAATGATGAATGATGCTGCAAAATAAAAATCATAATACTGAATCCTTACTTTTTTCTCGTGCGCTCACTTGTTTATTCGACATTCCATTATCTATCCCAATAGCGGAATAGTATATCCATATATTGTTGACCTGGATGCTACAATGTGATTCTGTACCAACATTTCCCGTTTCGTTCTTCTTCTTCCTTTTTCGCTTCTTCTCTTTCTTCCTGCACCCTCGTTTCTCTTACCTCATATTCGAGAATCAGGACACAGGGAGGGCCGCAGCTATTATTCCGGGGAATCACTTTATTCCGATTATTTCCAATCTGTCGACGATAGGTGGCGTTTTATGTGGTCATGGAGCCAGCTGACTCGATTGCTAGGATGGTTACTGGCTCTGCTCACTGGTTGGCTGAAATGTTAGGCAAGGAAAGGGTTCATATTGGCAGAACCAGAAATCATGGATTTAGTGGTGGTGAAATTTTTTATGTTTTTGAAATTGGCGACGAAATGGAATTTGGAAATCTTTGATGAATTATTATATAAACATTGTAGAAAATTAATATTAGTATTTATAAACAGTGAGATTTAAAATTTTTTTAGAATTTGGAATTTTAAAAAGTATTTTTTTTAAAGTAAAAAAAGTATTTTTTGGACAAAGTAAAACTTTCAATTAATCGTATTATATAATATAATAGAAAAGATAGATGTGTGAATTCAACAAATTGCGTATCTTTAATATTGAAGACCTCAAATTGTGATGGATTATTTTTAAAACTGTCAGAGAGGGATTTTCTGTTTGGTTACTTCTTTATATACAAATTATTCCGCTTGGAGTATAATTGATAATATCGATTGAATTTTTTTTATATTATAAAATCATTTTAAAATAAAATTTGTTCTGCAATGCTTACCTTAATTAAAAAATTGCATGTATATTGCATATTCAATTCTTCAAATTTTCGATAAATTTTATCGAAAGTAATTTTATTTAACGATTAGAAATGTTAGATTTTTTTGAAAATAAGATTAGTTTGCAAACGAATGCAATCATTTGTATGCTTTTACGTTGACAGTAACTGGGCTTCAACACCCTCGCAAATATTGATTTTCGCGAAAATTGATTTGGACAAGTGTTGCACGATTCAAAATAAGCTATTCAACATTTTTTATCATCCGTTATTTGTACAATCTACGTTTAATCGAAAACCAGTTTCTCTCTATAATAAAAATTAAATAATTTTGATTTCTTTAAAGTTCATTTAAAAGAATGCAATTTTTATAAAATTATTGGGCAAATACAAAAATTTTATTCAAAGTATCATATATTTCTTGGTGGCTCGGGTCAGATCTATTTTAGCACTCGCCAAAGTGCTCAAGAAAGTTTGTAAATCTGTGTTGCGATAAAGCTATTTACGAAACGTACTCCATACCTTCAACCGGAATCCAACAGCTATCCCGGTACAACCGAAATCGATATATCTTTTTTTGTCGAATCATCGCGCTGTGATGGCGGTTCCCGGTTTTATGTACTTTATTCAACGGCGGAATTCTCAGAATCGCGAGAGATTCGATGTTGGGAAAGAATCAGCGAACATTGGAACATCTTCCGGCCGAGGGCTGATTCAGTGGTAAAGTTCGAAGCCACAGTCGTGAAAGAAATATACAAGGAACGAGGATCCCCTTTCCATCGATGGAGCCGACCAGTCTGATCCATGAAAAGGGCCAACTCCTCGTTGAAACGAGGCTTCTTACGAACTATCGTTATGTACCTTCCACCGTTTCCCGGCTTCTTTTATGATCAGTGAAAAACAATTCGTCTCGTATAAAACGACCGACAATTTCTAAAATAGATGACCACCAGGAATAGAAACTCAGACCTGTCTCTTTTTCTGAAATTAGTATGATTTTTGCACGTATGGGGTTAAGGGTTCGATCGTTTAACTTATTTATGGGAATAGCTGATTTGATGATTCGTAGATATCTATTTTGTATCAATTATTTATGATTTGAAAAATAAAATGAAAGTTGTAAATAAATATTTTTGATTGTAATTAATATTGAATAATAAAATTATGTACATAATATAAAAGTAAGTATTTTCTTCAGAATTTTATTAAAGAGAATTATTTTCTTCTTCAAGAGATTAAAAATTTATTTGATATAAAACTTAAGTCTTAAGATATACAATTATTAATACATAGTTATAAGATAATTATATGCAAGATAAATTTGCAAAAGTTATAGAAAAATAATGAATTGTCCGTTGCAATCTTTTGATTTAAACCCTATTAAAAATGCTTGAGAAGAATTATGTAAGAGAAGATTCTGAAAAAGAAATTTAAGAATTTAATTAAATTTCAACTTCATTATAATTTAATTCCAACTGACAAACTTAAAAAGAAATTAATAAATATAAATTTATTTAATTTATTCTAGAAACAATATAAAAGAACAATTATAAATATAATCATAATATTTACTTACTAATTCACATTGCAAAAAAATATATCATCCACATTGATTGTCTCTCCGTATATTTGAAAAAAAATCGATGAATCGTATGGCTATGATCTGGTTTCGAATATTTAAATCGTAATCTTTCCTCATTCCAAATCTACGCCGCTACTTTCGATTCTTTTTCTCAAAGTGCATCCCCGTCACAGATCAGTATCTCTGGCTTCCATTAACCGTACCTTTGATCCATGGCTAATTAAAGCTTCAGAAGTGCTCACACGCAGCAATCGCTTCTTCAATGTATCTTTCTCTCTCTTTTGCTCTTGTCCCTCTTATCATATCTCCTTTTCTTTTCCTCTTGTCCCTCACTCGTCTATTCGGGCTCGAATCATATTAGCAGAGATATTTAGATCTATTGTATACGATGTTTCGTAATATGGATGAGACCCAGTTTCCAAGAAAAATTCTAACGATGGAGCGGAAAGAGTTGGAAGTATCATCGAAATACGACAGAGTATTCTAGGTCAATAAAGGCACTTTAAGTAGTAGAAACGTTATTGGCAAGTTAGAATTTAATAAAATATATTGGAAATAGGTAGTGGAAGTTTCGAATACGTAACTTATCGTTGATTCGTAATCATTTGTATATATACATGACGCGAAATAAAATTGAGGTTCACCTTCGTATCGATTATTGATCACTATAATTCAATAAATTCAACTCAATCAAAATAAAACAAATATATTGAAAATCAATATTTTTTCCATGATATATAATACAAGAAATATATAGTCTTCATAATATTTTCATAGATTGTTTTTCAAATTACATATAACGAAATAAAAAATAATTATAAAAAAAATAAGTCGAAGAAAATATATTAAAATATATCATTTTTTTATGGAAAGAAATGATATAATTTTAAGCTTTCTTATATTCTCTTATATTATATTATATTATTATACACAATCGAAGAAAATGAGATAAAATTTATAAACACATCAATTTTGCTATATTAAGCTTTTCTCTAAATTAAAAATCGTATGCTAAAGACTGACAAGGCAAGAAACAACCAATTCCAATTCCACCCCTTTCTAGATACTCGCATATATCACGCTTGCCTCTTTACCTTGCAAAAACGAGTTTTCGAAGTACTTTACACATAACACAGTATATACGTTCGAACGTGCATCTCCGTTCGATTAGCGAGAGGAATTTGAAGGCAGAATATCAGTGCGGCGAGGTTTCCGGTGGGCAAGAGACACGGCACGATTTATACCGTGGCTTGACGGCGAAGCGTGGAAGCCATTGAGGAAAGCTTTCGAGGTGATCGAAGCTCGTTGTAGCGACGATATATCCTAGCCAGTTCGATGCCTCTCCCACTTCGATTCCTCGCAGTCAGCATCGTCGAAATACGAGCGTTACGATCCAGAATCGAGGGTGAAAACTGACTTCGGGAATACTTGCTGCGCTGTAAAATGTATAGAGGATCGTACGCGCGAACATGCTTCCGTGTATATACAGGGTGTCTCGTTATAATCTACTCGGATGTCATTATCGTGAGATTTATTTATATCTGAAAGAAGAAAAAATAAAAAAATGTATGAAAAATGATATAATAAATATTTATTCTCAAAAAGAGAAATTATTTAATGATTTATTCAATGAGAATATTCATTTAGAAATTGAATTGATAAATTTTATTTTTTGCAAATTTCGAATTTTAATATTAATATTTATTTTTATGAATTATTGTTCTCTATGATTTATAAGTGAAAATTAAGATTGATGACAGTTTTGAGTTTTCTTTGAATTTTTGATTTTTTCACTCTTATAATTTGTATTAATTTTTTTAAAATGAATCATATATATATATTCAATTTGTTATTATTATTTTGAATTATTAATTACTAATTATTAATTACTAATTATTAATTACTAATTTCACTTAATAATTTAGTAAATATAATTTAATAAACATAATTCATGTATTTAATTGCATTCTATTCATTTCTATTCATTTTAGAAAAATTAAAAATTTTGAAGAACAATCAGCAAAGGATTAAATAACATTGAATGATCTTGGAAAATGAACTTATATAGATCATTGAATTTGCCATAATAAGTTAGTCTTATTAAATGAAGATATACAGTTCCATTAAAAAGAAGTCAGCTTGAAATTCATAATTTTACAGCTAATAATCTAATTTACGATCATCGTAAAATATACTTTTTGAATTAGAGTTAAGTTCTATTTGAAACATTCTTTTTAATAACTTTCATGTTGAAGATTACGTAAATAGATAAAAATGGGACACCCTGTATATCACTGAGCCGGTCGAACTCTGAAAAGGACACTTCTCGACGAGTTGCGTGATTTCACGAAACTGATTATCACCGCGACAATTGCAGCCCGAAGATACACTTCGGTGGAGAAAATAGAATCGATTTAAGAGCTGGAACATGCGCTGACTGGCTAGCTATAATTTATGTTGTGCACGAATGGTTGAAAGTTAGAGAGCGATGGCCACTCATGAACGATTGAAATTGCTCGAATAATTAAATTTGAATATGGAGGGCTTTTGCACATTGTTTCAATGTTTCAATTTCATCGATTTTTTTTTTTTATATGAATCAATTAACGATTTAGAAATTCGTCGATGTTCCATTTGAGACTGTGATCGATTCGTGAAACGTTGATAAAAATTATATTGACAAGGAACGATATTAAAAATTATCGAATATTCCAATTAATCCGTATAAAATAATTTATTCTCGCAGGCAAATCATGTTCGAATAACACACGTTTCTTTGAAAGATTTTCCTGAAAGTAGTTTTAATCAAATGTGAATTATATTTCTATTTATTCCTGTAATTGATGTATTTTCCATTTTAATTCGTTCTCTTTGCTGATTATCGGATGCATTTTACTTTAAATTTTAATTTCATTTAAAAAATAAATTTGAAAATTATTTATCAATATAAATATTTGTATGGAAAAAAGAAAGGAAGTAATAAAATTGTAATAAATAATTTCTTTCATTATATTATACATAAATTATAACACAAATTATAAAATATAATTTTCATGTATAAAATGTTTACGTAGATGAAAATCAATTATTATTTGTTGTAGGAATAATAACGTTATTAATATTAATAGATATGAAAGTAATTAACACAACTTTTAGAATTTTTTCTAAAAAATAATTTTTATTTTATAGATAAATAATTTTAAGTGAATTATCAGAAGGATTATTTAGGATTACTTATTAAGTAAAATTGTTGAAATTAATAATATCACATAATATCTGAAAAATTTAAATTTATTGAAATTGAATAACTGTAAAATTATAATTTGACAAAATTCTAATAACAAAAATTTGTTCATCCATTGTTCATCCTTGCAGATTTATCAGAAATAATTCTAAACATATAATTGATTACAATATTTATTTTCTTTATTATCCTTTTTTTATCCGTAGCATATGTAAAATGTACTTCGTAAGCAATCCTCTTATATAAATTGTAAAACAGTTTTCTTTTATCGAAACAATACACATTTGTACATTATACATTCAAAATATTACATAAATTATTGTACATTTACAAAGTACAGTATTTCAATCAATCATGCACTTATAATAAAATTTCGTACATATGTATATGTAACAAATATAAATGGAAAAGAAGCAAATATATTTTTTAATATATGTTTCTATTTCTTCTACGCATACTAACATAAAATAAAGCCTATGTATCTTTATAGAATTATTATCGAAAAATAAATGAAACTTATTTATTATATCTCTAACTCGGTGTAAACTATACATTTGTCTTACATGTACTCGTGTATATACATATAATTGCACCGGAAAAACGAACTCTTTGCACTCCAAATATATATACATATTTTATATGTAAATAAATATATATATATATTTTTTTTATTACTTTCTCATAAAATGACTATCGTTCTACTTCCGTGATGTCCGACAATTGTGTACATCGCGATTTAAAAAAGTAATAAGACACGTTTCGGTGTTGAACAGAGTAGAAGTAAAACGATGTCAAACGTGTTATAAAAAGTGTATAAAATTGAAAATATTAGCAAATATATAAATAGCAATATAAAAAAATTATAAAAAGTAAAAATACTTAAATATTTCAATATTAATTTTGTCAACTAATAAATATTACATTTTACTACAAATTCACTATTGTAATATACAAAATTCTAAACAAGCAAAAGTTGTTTATCAACTCATTTTAGATGAAACAATCGAATAAATATTACGTAGAAATTGATTTAAAATTGTAATAAATTGACTAAAAGTTATAAACACGTGATTCTCATAGTAAATATGAATATTCATCGTTTAAAACGTGCAGTATCACTTGGATTCGGAGTGCAAAGCGTAGTGAAATATACTTCTCGACTACAAATATAATATCAAGCGTGTATCGGTACAAGTATACATACGTGTTCACGTGCTATTCACAATAAAATTTGATTGGAGTCTCGATCGGATCGCGGAGACCGCGTGATCGACAGATTTGCGCGGGAAAATCAAATTCGGTCGCCGCTAGTCTCTACGAAATCCAATGAAACGCAATGAGTTCTTTTTGTCCAACGCGATTCGTTATTCGACAAAGACGATCGAACGCGAAAACTTGACGCGAGATGGAATGGTTTTTCCATCCTGTGAAAAAATTTGGAATTTGACGTTTTATGATTGAAATTGCAACGCCGTAAGGTATTTATTATCATGTTCCTTAACTTTCAGAAAAACTTTTTATTGAAATAAACATTTATATCTATTTTTCAATATATATTCAAAGTTTGATTCAATGTTTTTCTTATCAATACAATTCTTTTCTTTTCAAACGAAATGCTATATACATAAAATAGAAATGAATAAAATATTAAATTTATTTTTAAATATAACCATAATCCAAATATATCTTATAGATACAGAAATCGAATCAATTTTTGAAATGAAGATAAAAATAAATGTGTCTCAAACTTTTTAATTGTAATAAATAAATTAATAATTAAGAAAAAACTGATTATCTTCAGTTTGATATTTTCAAAATTCATCACGCGAAAAAGTAATTTGAAAGTAATAGTTACAAATACCCTAATGGTATCCATTGGGGACATTTTTCCCGCAATTCGACGTGAAGAAACGGACACGCGAAATCGCGTGGCCGTGTTCTTGCGAATATATACGTGTAGACGCGTGGACCGTCGCCGGGTAACTGCGGGAGCATATGCAAATTTACATTGAGAACCCGGAGGAAGACCTATTACGCTCTTTTCCGTGTAGCTTGAACGTTTTGGTGATGTATACATGAGCACACAACGCCGCGGGATGCGCAAAGAAACGAATCTACGTGTAAACTCAATGTGGCTTGCTCGCTGGAAAAATGCGATGGATAGAAAAATAAGGGGAAAAATGATGAAAGGAGAGCGATACAAAGAGTGGCTGAAATTCGATTGCCTGGAGACCGTTGGGAGCGTGTATTGTTGCACTGAAAACGATTCGAGTGTGTGGCCGGTAGAGACTTTGAATTATTTGGAATGCACTGATATCCATACACCATTGAGAGTTAAAGAATTAGATTGTCGGAATCTCTCGTTGTAAAGAAAGAAGGATTATTGAATCGTGGAATATTTCGAATCGTGATGCGAGTTGAAAGACTATTTTTATTCGTTTCTAATTTTTAAAGTGCAGCTTGAAATTTATTCAAGTTATTTCAGTTTTATTAAATTGTAGATTTGTACATGAAGAATTTTAATTTTGTGACGTGTAAATTTAAACAATCATATATAATGCTCAATGTTAATGTTAAGGATTGTTAATATATTGGCACTTGTTAAAGTAAATACTTTGAGTATAGTTAAATTGAATAATTACTATGCAATCTCCTGCAAAGAATCCTCCTTATGTAATATTTGATATATGTATATTATTGTACATATTGTTTTTGAAAATAATTAAAAAATTATATATATATAGAATTTCCCACAAGATTGAAAAATATATCGAATAAGATTAAAATGTAAAATTAATTAAGTTCTATGTGATTAAAATTTGTCAATTGACAATAGTAATAACATCAGTTATTATCACTTATGCCAATTAATTAATTGTTGACATTGCCATTCTCGTAATTCGCGCATCACGAGAGTTTCATTCGCTATTCAGGTGCAACGTCATCACTGCAACTTCTCTATGTGATATACGTGTTATAAATAACGTGTTACTGTATTTATATTGTAATACCATTGAAGCTTCGTTATAACATCAATGATTTAAATTAATGTTAAATAAGATAGTAGAATCTATAAAACAATAGTAAAAATTGTTGCTTGCAAGTATATGTAATATGCAAAAATGATTCTTTATATTATAAAAAGACTTATTAAAAAAAAATTAATTAGATTACATATTCTTCTTAGACAATAATGTAGCAATTAGTATTAATTTCAATAAAATAACAAATTATAAGCTGTAAATTCTATTGAATACATATTTGAATAATAAATTACAGAAAATTTATAAAATTTTTATTGACTAATTGATTTTTATTATTTATGTCAATTTGAACATTTATGTCGTTCACAAAAATATTGCTAAACATAATAATCTTTAATATTAATCAAATTCTTCTATTATTCCAAGTGACACAAAAGCATTTCAACTCATTTCAAATTATTCCCAAATTCGTTCAACTCAGAAACGAAGTTTCATAAGAGCCAAGAGACCTTCATTCCGCATTTAACGTTCCATCATTATCCTTGACACAGATTTCATAGCTCAGTGTTAGCCAAAAAGGAAGCATATTTTTCCACATAACGAAGCACAACACAAAGGAATTCAAGACTTAAGACTCTTAACCTATTTTATCCACCGGTAGTTGTCGATTCCTGGTGGAACGTTATCATGATAAAATTGTTTGAAAAATAGAGAGTCGAAGGTAAATGGCACTTTGTGGCGCGAACCAGTTAGTTAAGAGGAAAAGGAAAGGCGTATAAGGATGAGGATGGAAGAAAAAAGAAAAAAGAAAAAGGAGCGTGGTGGAGATGGTTTGCGATCGATAAATTCATTCTATTATATACGATTTCAGAGATGTCTGTAACACGCGGTTACTCGAAGAATTACAAATGTAACAGGCGGTCAAAGTGTGACATTAAATTTCCATAGATAGCCATTTAACTCTGGCTTCGGCTGACTGGTTGGCTGACTCGTTCTACTACGCTATTTCGTTACAGGGTGTATAGTTACGTGTTTTCGTTGCTGTGAGGCGACGCTCGATTTACGATTGCGAAAGGGAATCGACCGAACAAGCGAATAGGCTGAAACTTTCGTAAAACTGTTCGAGTCGGAGCCATCGACGAGCTAACTGTGACAGTATAGTTTGCAAAACAATTGAGAGGGTTTGTGCGTTTGAACAATGAGCAGGAAGACCAGAATTGTGGAATATACAGAGTGTTCTCGTTGAATTCTACTATTGTTATATATAAAATAGTGAATCAATGTATTACGTGTTTTTCTTTTCAAAAATACAATTATTTCAAATATTTCATGAACCTATTTTGAATATTTATTAATTAATTAATGTATCTTTTTATTTATTTGCAGATATCATATATAATGATAATCATAGTTAATTATTAACCAATTCGAATAAAACGTGATTTATTTGAATGAAGAATAATTTTATTGAATAAATGTAGAATTGATAAAAGTATTTTGAGATATATTTGAAATTATATTGCTCTTTAATCATCGAAAAAAATTTCAAATAGTTAAAATATTTCTAATTTGAGTGATTTTCACGCGTTAATAATATTCGATAGCTCATTAGTGATCCAAGTAAATTAGCTCAGTAATACACGTTGAATTACGTTAATAGATGGCATGTAATATACATTCCAGAGAAACATAATTGTGGTTTATATATAGCATTATTGTGGTTTATCTGGTATATGCGCATACCTAACAGATTTTCCAAATCAAGTTTCGTGAAGAGAAGATATTTTAATATAAATAAAATATCTTATTATCCTAGTATTTCAATTTGACTTTTTTTGAAAGTTTGAAAGTTACTTTATTAACATAATTAAATAAAACAATGAAATAAACAATTTAATTTAAGATATTCTAAATTAATTTAGATTCTCCGATACCATCAATAACCAATATTTCTCCAGAAGCAAATATATTTATCGCATAATTTACTTTGAAAAAATACATAACATATCTTCTGGATATACTCAATAAAATTATCTTAATAAAAAAAGATAAATCTAAAAATTTCATTGTCAAATTTCACTGAGCAATAAATAATTACATATATCAATTTGATTACTCGATAATTTCCTATCAAAAAATACTATTTTATCCATAATGAATTCAAACTATCAGTTAAAAGGATCAATTGTGACGTTTGAAAGGATTAACGAGAACCTTCGGACCCGGTGTTCCAACCTACTAAATGGGTTTAAATCGCGATGTTACCCAGTGTCCACACACACATGAACACACATACGATCCTCCATTACTGGGGGCACAGCGCGCTCCTAATCGAGAGAAGCTTTTCCAGTACGATCTTTCTCTCGTCCAAACAGCTTGAGCAAATGTTCGTAGTATCAATTCACAGCCGGGTTAGTCGTTGCGCCCGCGACGGAAGGGGATCGTTTCCGAGAGGATCGGTCGTTGAGAACGGGGCATAAAGTAGCCAGAGTCCATTACTATGTCTTGGTGAATCGGCATCCGGAGCAAAGATCGCGAGGCGACCTAATACCGATCGTCTTTCTTCCGGCTAATGCGGTGCTTTGCGCGAAATAATGTTCATGCCACGCGTCCTTGAACAGGGGAAACAATTCCAACTGTCGTATAAAACTTCGCGGTGGAATGCGTTTCTGATGTTTTCGTCCTCGTGAAACCGGAACTCGAGGATCCGTTTCCCGCGTTTACGTCGTGCTTCATCGCAGCGGACGGAAGACTGTATTAAATTCTCGGAGAATTATTCTCACGAAAAGGGATGTTTCGATCGTTCTAATTTGTTTGCTGAAAGTTTATGAATCGATCGATTACCTTTGTTCTCTTTGTTCATTTTTAATCTTCGAACGCTCTTTGCGACTCCATTGTTGCGCG
>NW_006263775.1:6969-8257 GCF_000469605.1 Apis dorsata | reverse complement strand
TTTTTTTTTTTTTTTAATATTACGTTTCTTCTATTGCTAAGAATGGTTTATGAAAATATAATGCAGTTTACCGTTTCTTCATTGTGAAAGATTTATTAAAGGCTGTTTTTATTGTATTTTCGTGTCTGTTTTTTATTTCGAAACAATATTGCTTCAATGCCATCTTTTTTATTTATTCATTTCGAGCACGGATTATAGGATTTTCCTTCTATTATTCCTTCGTATTATTCGTAATTTTTAGGTATCTTTATTATAGAATAATCTTCAAGATAACAAATATCTTCTCACTTTTTAAATAAATGTATGAAATACAATGAAATTTTTATATCCATGAATTTCAAAATCTTTCAATATCTGAAATCGCAATCAATACTAAATCTCTTTGTTGTATATACAAATAGTGATGTACATGAAAAATATAACAATTATTGATATATTTTCAAGAGATTCATGTATTTAATAATTTACTTTCTTCATAAGGTCTACAATCGTTGATACGAGACCACATAAAAGAATTCAATTATCTCTCAATATTTGAAAAATCCAAAATTCTTTCTCGTCAAATAAATAGCTCGAACAATATCGTCAACAATGAATCCGCTCGTAGTAACGAAATTCTTCAATTGGGAACCGATAAACCAATTACCCAAACCCAAGTAATTCTCGCAGTAAAGAATTCGCGTGTCGATCACTTCTCGTATGCCCGTAGGTATCATTACCGTGGCACGGAGTCTCCATTTTCTACTTATTGTTTCGGATAAAAGGTTGTTCGCTTCTGTTTGCCCGTTGTAGCACGCGATTCCGAAGTTAGCAACCGGATAGCATACTGGAAAACTGGTATCCTCGGCGAACAAAAATTCCACTTTCGAAGCGAGGGAAAAGAGAGACGAAACGCGCGAAAGTTATTGCGCGCGCGTTGGAAAGTTCTTCCGTCGAGTTAAAACACAGCGATGCATGCGCCCTCTAATACACGAATGCGCAAACTAAACGTATCAGACGATTCCATTGAAGAAGATGTTCTCGTAACGAGAATTGAAACGTTGGGGTATAGAGGTTCGCGGTTTTCCTCTCCGCCGAAATGGCGGACAAAGAAGAGAATTTCCGGCGAATACGGGTGTACGCGTGCGAGTTGCCCTGTTTGACGGTTGGAAGGATATTAGGCGGAGCCAGGAACAAAGTTTATTTTGCACCAGTCATCCGAACGACACGAAGTCGCTTCACGCGGTTAACTACTGATGCCACTTTCGATAGTGGCGCCATCTGTGTCGCTCTCCACATTTGCAGAAGA
>NW_006263775.1:5705-6959 GCF_000469605.1 Apis dorsata | reverse complement strand
GAGAGAGAGAGAGAGAGAGAGAGAGAGACGAGAATAAAGTAACAAAAAGAAATCAAATGGAATGTGGAGAGACAGATGGTTAAAGGAATGGAGAAACATGATGCAAAGAAGAGAGAGAAAGAGAGAAAGAGGGAGAAAGGGAGGAGAGGATGAGTAAAGAGGATGTGGAAATGCGGTGAGGCAGAGGACAACAGAGAGGCAGCAGTGGTAATTGTTACGGCGACGACGTTTCAGGTAACTGAAAGGTCGTTTCCTTTGTCGCGTTTGTGTGCGAGATGGGAGCCATTCCAGCTCGTAGAAACAGGCACACGTATATCTACCGACTAATAGTGGTATACGTACAATTGCGGAGGATACACAATCATCCGAGCCAGCTTGGAGAGTACACAATATCCCGAAGGGGTGGCGTACCTGCACACGGTATTCGTCTTGCAAACTTTGAACTTGGAGACGTCGAGGGCTTCCTTCCGCGACTTTGGCAGCTTCGACATGTCTGGAGAGTAGGAGAGATTTCAACTTGAGTTAATTGTGGCCCTTTCCGGATCGGACCGCATCTCCATAGGATTAATTTTATACAGAGCGTCTTGGTGAATCGCCATCATTACCGGTAACATGTAAATCCCTTCTGAAGATGGAAGGCAGGTAAGAGGCTTAAAATAAAGTTTCTCTCTGTTTGATGCGCAGAATTAAGAAAAAAAAAAAAAATGACACGAGATTTACATTGCTACTCGTAAGTATCCGGAAACTTTAGCCGATTGGTATATGATAAATTTTAATAAAAGAAACAAATTTGGAACAAAAGAATGGATTGAAGTATTAATTTTTTGAAATTCGAATTGTTTATTTATAAATTTAGAGATAATTTATATATTTTTCTAATTATATGTGCAATTTGTTTATGGATTAATTTATCTGATTTGAAAACAAAACAATTTGAGATTAAAAAAAGATATTTGAAATTTGAGAGCTAGGAATCATCCTATATAAGTGTTTGGATACTTTTGAGTATTAATGTAAGAGTGTTAACACATTAATAATCATATAATAATCATTATTATTTGCAATGATTGCAAGTTAAGTTGACACATTTTGTATATTATTATTCTTTATTATTATTGGTTTTAATAAAAATAACTTTTTTTATATTAATATATAATTTTTCATTTGTAATAATTTAAATTAATTAAATTATAATTTTATAAAGCAAAATGTGTTAACTATTCGTCAGTGGAAAAAATATCATTAAAGTTATGA
>NW_006263775.1:4044-5430 GCF_000469605.1 Apis dorsata | reverse complement strand
TTTTTTTTTTTTTTTTTTTTTTTACATACAACTATGTTAAAGCAATCTCGTATTCAAAAAGGGGAAAAAAAATAAAATAACTTATGATATAAAAGGAACAAATATCTTTGGTATTTCAAGACATTGAATGTCAAACGTGCTAATTTCTTTTTTTCTTCAGTATAAATGATATTTTCAACTTAATTTTACAAATAACGTTTCGTTCTTTGTAACATGGCAGTTATTCGTTACAACATTGTAGCATTACTTCTTCGTAAGCTGAACGTACATCAGAGTATTTTCTGGTAACTATTCTACAATTTATCCATGTTTCCGTAAACTCACAATGCATTCAACGTTACCTCTCTCGAAAAAGCCGCATGTACACTTACAAAAATTCATCCCTCATTTTTTCCCCCAAGTTTTTTTCCCCGCGGAAAAATATCTACCAGTATGTTACGCTGCCTTCTACCGGAAACTCTATACATACAAAGCCGTGTGCCGCTTGTAACCTTCGGTATACGGCGGAAAGAAAGATACAATTGTACGAACGAGAAACAGAATTTACGAAATAGTCCACAGTGTAAGCACAACGCCGCGTTGTTGGTTAATGTAAAAAAGGAAAAGAACATTTATCCGATATATTTCACTAGAAATTCATTCCATTCGCGATTAACTTCTTTTCTGTAATAAAATATGAGAAACGAGCAAATGTTTTTCGTTGTTAGAAGCTGTTAAAGAATAGAATATAAATCTTACGTGTAATATAGTTGCACGCATCCCTTTGAAAAGTAATTACAAGATACATTCGTGACATTTGAAAGCTCATAACGAAAACTCTAGATTAATCATGAAATATATTCATGACTTTATTGACTTTAAGTAGTTCTTTTTCTATGTAATACATAGAAATTTCTCGATTATTGTCAAAAATCAATGGGTAAATATATCAAATATTTATTACCGTGTATAATATTCTCCTTTTTAACTCTTTTAAAACTAATAAAACAATATATATATTAATTTTTATTAAAGATTACTAAATTATATTAATACGTAACAATGAAATATGAAAAATAATGCAGAATGTTCCAACAATAATAAATATTTTATGGATACAAAAACCCAAGAATTGACAAGTATCGTTTTCGTTATGAACCCAAATGATTTACGCGCAAAAAAGGAAAGAAAAAAGGAAAGAAAATCGTAAAGAAGCGTATTCTCCTCGGAGAATTTTGACGCGTACTCCCCTGCCATCAATTTTCGCGATACTTCTTCGTCGACCGATATTTTCCCGATCCTTATATACACTTCTGAATTTACATGCTTAACGTCAATTCATCTTGCTTGACACCACATACGTGTAGCTTTACCTGTTGTCGATACGTTCGCTTTCGTAGAAAAACT
>NW_006263775.1:0-4005 GCF_000469605.1 Apis dorsata | reverse complement strand
TCTCTCTCTCTCTCTCTCTCTCTCTCTCTCTCTCTCTCTCTCTCTCTCTCTTTCATACTATCCTTGTACCTCTTTACGCCTTGCGTAAATGCTCGTGAAGTTTGCCAAGGATTCGGTCCGGTTTGCATGTATCCAATGGATAAAAAGGAATAATGTTGCCACATCCACGGAATAAGACGAGCGATTTTTCTATTCGTAAAAGCGCGATACGTGAACGCTTTATAAGACACAGGGAATCCTTTGGCGGATTTACATTCTCTTTAAAAAAAAAAAAAAAAGAAAAAAGGAAGACAGGTGGAGAGGACCACTGGCCTCTAATTTCACCATCCTTCCGCTATCGATTCCTTTCCTCTTTGACCAGGGCATATTTACGGTAAACTTTTCGTATTACACGAAACATTTTGCGCGAAAGAGAAGCTTGATTGTTGACACAAGTTATACGATGGTAAACAGGGAAATATTCGAGTGAAATTCGCGTCGGATGAAATGTAAGAAAATATCACGCGTTTTTCGGAGAATATTTTTCCAACCATTGCTTCGATTCATTTCGTGCAACGATTCACAACGTAATTTTTTATTATTGCCCTCTCCTTTCTTTGATTTTTCCTCTTTGCTCTTTGCTTGCTGTTCGAGCCTAACAAAGTCTATATATATATAGGGGTAGTATTATACAGAGTTTCATTTCACACTCGTTTCCCTGTTTAAATTGAAAAAATAATTAAAACAGCATAAATTAGTGAAATTATATAATATTTGTAACAATCGTGCAATTCGTTTAACACTTTTGATTAATAGGTAATATATGGATTGATTAAAAATTGTTTCAAGATATTTACAAATAGTTTTATTTCGAAAAAAATAAGTAGAAAATGTTTCTCCTTAAATATTCTCTTAAATTATATAAATTGTATTACTTGTTCATACTCTCTCCTAAGGAAAAAAAAAAATATGTTCCTTCCTAGGTCGAAAATTTATTACAATATTTAAACATTGCATTCAATCATTCCATATATCAAATTTACACTATCTCGCAAACAATATAAAATAAATCAATTCAAAAATTAACTCTCCTTATTATTATTCCATCGAGCTCGATTATTACGCGTTTCCCGAACGATCTCTCCTTCTCTTTCTCTCTTTCTCTCTCACTTTACGATAACAAATGTGTATCTAAATATGACTCGCGTCTCTTTCAAGAATTCTCGCCCCGCCAATATCTCGTAGTTACGACATGAAACGCGGATAGGCATCTTCTCCATAGGACACACAAGAGAAGAGGGAAAGGAGAAATTGGGAGTCTAGCGAGCGCCACTTGATTAACCCCTTCAAAATCATAGGATCGATCCTCGGTCCTTCATCTGGCTCACGAACAATGGTTGAATAGACACGATGGAATGACGTAGAGCGTGGTGTGACACGCATCTTTAGCCAGAATAATGCCAGGATATTCGATCGTGTCCTCTTATCAAAGACGAAAATAGGGGTGCATGTATGTAGTAATGGGATATCCTTTTTGTTTGTTCAAAATTTTACGAATTTTCTCGAGTCAAGTTTCTTTTATTTCTGGCCAATTATTTGTTTTTTTTTTTCATCAATTTATAAACACGATGTATATAGATTTGATTTTAGAACAAAGGGAGAAATGAATCGTGTAAAATCACGAGATTACAGTTTTCTATCGAGGATCGAGAAATTTCGAAGCGAAATCGCATTGTACTTCGGATATTTTCCATGTCGCTTGGGACAAATACGACACAGAAGCGTGTAAGTGGCAATATGGATTCGGATCCACTCGGCAATAGTCGGACGCGATCGGCTAAACAACTGGGGCTCTAACAACTGGGCCTCAAGGGACTGTAGAGTCTGATTCGAAGTTCGACTGCCACTCAACTGTCCAAAATCCCATTCGATTTCGCTCGAATTTTCCCGATTCGACCCGATCTCACAACCCCAAAGTGCATGTTGCACTTCAAAGTCAATATCGTCCTCTAAAAGATGAATCGTTCGTCACGTGCGTGCAACACGAGATTGGTTTGAGCATTTTTTCATCGATTAAATGTACTTTCTTTCGAAAAATCTATTCATTTCGAATCGAGAAAGTCATTTTTTCTTGAGTCGTGTGTATACCATGGCAGTAATCGTTTGATATCGTTCGATAAATCGAGATAAGCGTATCGATAATCATCCGTCATAGTGGCCTGCATCGTCTCGATCTCGATAAACGGGTCATTAATCGGGGTACGTAAGAATGTAACAATAAAAGCGATGATGGCTATCGCGTGATCGTTCCTCTTCGAACAAATCGAACCGAGTACGCTAAAAAACACGTAATATCAATGCCGATTCAACAATATTATTATTTGCTTTCCCACCGTCGGTTCGGCCAACCCTTAAACTACCCTCTCTCCCTTTCCTCCTGCCCCTCCTTTTGACTAGTGCGCTGTTTGTCGTGCGACGCCCATGGATTCCCTTCCCGTGGCCTCAGGCGTATCGTGACTATCTCAGAAACAGCTGGAGCATACACAGCATCAGCATCGTCATATAGATGGCGGTAGGTGCTTCACTTCCGTTCTCGGAGGTCACTGGAACACACACGCGCGCGCACGTTACGCGCAATGTTATTACGTTGTCTTGTATGGAGGTTTGCGGTTAATGTGTACACTTGTCACCTAAACTGGCCATTACGGGCCATGATGAGTTGATTAAACGATAGTTGGCGTCCTTTGCTGAATTTTGGACATGTTGCAGATTATGCTTTGTCATATAACGTTAAGTTTCCATTGTACGGTGTGCAGTTTGTCAGCAGGTAATTAGAAATCATTTTCGGCCCGTGTTCTATTAGCCAGTTTAAGCGAACGTTTAATAAATTTTACTAATACCGACAATTTTTACATATTTTATATATAAATGTACGGATGAATATGGTCTTTTTTTTATGCTTAATTATATGAAAGACGTTTTCAAAGAGAACAAACAGTCGAAAATTTTGTTTGCAAGGTGATTCTTTTTGAATTTTTTTAATTCAATTTGAAAAATGAAATAAATTGGATATAGGAAATAAATTGTAATAACAAATAAATTCGTTATACTTCATAGAAAATTGAAATTGACGAATATAGATGCTTGGGTGGTAGATATGATAGTATGGATTGGAAAGGTTTGAAATTTAATGAATAGATATTGTGCTCGTTGATAGAAAGAGTAATTGGTAGATTTTCATGTCGATAGAACTATCACGTGTTATTGACTTGACGATGCGTACGAAAGCCAAATATCTGCTATTCTGCCGATATCAACAGATGCTGAAGATCAATGGAGATACAAGCTTAAATTGCATCGGCGTGCACAGAACGATGATATTTCAAAGTTGCCATGTCTAATTCCTTTCATCAAATTCCCAAATAGCTCAGACTCTGGTCATCGAAGTGTTATTGTTGTATTTTCAAATATACAACGTGCCTATTATTTTCACATATAATTAAAATATACAGATATTTTTGATAAAATTAAATTATCAATTTTCATTAAGAGAGAATATATTTAATATTTTTTGTATATTTAGATATTATAAGCTGCTCATTCTATATAATATTTTATAAATATTCTATATAATATTTTTTCTTGTGATAATTTCAAAGAAACTTGTATTTCTTAACTGATGAAAACCATTTCATAACGATTAATTCCTAAAATTGATTCTCTTCAAAATGATATCGGATTAAAACGCTTAATAAATCCATAAACATTATCAAATCACATATCAAAATTAATTCATTCAAAAAAAAACCATATACATTCGAGAGAATTTTAGCATAATCCAGAAAGCGATCGAACCTTATTTGATCAGCCCATTAACCCACACCCTTCCTTCCTTCCTCCATTTATCAATTTTTCTCTGTTCATTCATCTGTCGTCCGCTTCATCATATATTAATGCTTACAGAAGATTATCCAAAAAGCATTTTCTACGAATTTCTGTCTCTCTCTCTCTCTCTCTCTCTCTCTC
>NW_006263774.1:0-371 GCF_000469605.1 Apis dorsata | reverse complement strand
TAACCAAATCATAACTTAACAAAAAACCAAATTAATAAAATTAACCAAAACATAACTTAACGAGAAACTGAATTAATATAATTAACCAAAACATAACTTAACAAAAAACCAAATAAATAAAAGTAACCAGAACATAACTTAACATGAAACTAAATTGATATAATTAACCAAATTATAGCGGGAAAGATGGCTCTTTCACTCAGTTTTCACTGGTTACGCTAGCACGCTATGGTCGTATAAGGAAGACGAAATTTTTGAATATTTGAAAAAGGGCCTTATTAAAAGGGCTATATCTCCGAAGATATTGATGACACATGGGACTTCCGGTGCGCGTTGCAAGCGGGAAAGATTGCAGTCTACACTCACTCTTC
>NW_006263773.1:418-1073 GCF_000469605.1 Apis dorsata | reverse complement strand
ATATAAATGTTTTTCTTGATTTAGATAATATTTCTGTTAAATCCTCCTTTTATGTTATCCTTCCTTTAGATTTTTTGTAACTTTTAGATTAAATTCTTATCTTAATCTTATATCATATCTTTTTTTTTTCTTATCTTACAATAGTTAACTGATATGTTCTCTTTTTATGTTTTATTCATTAATATTTATGATAATATCACAATGTTAAATTCCTTTTTTTATATGCTGCAACTTTATTATATTCAATTAATTAATTAGTTATGTTGCAACAGCATATAAAAGAATAAAATGTTGAAATATATATAAGGAATGAACAAATATAAAAACATAAGAAAAGAATGTAACATAAAAATTAAATACTATAAAATAAAAATGAATTGAGACATAGAAAAAGAATTTAATCTCAAAGTTAAAAAAATTTCAATATAAAAATCTAAATGAACAAAGGAAGAATTTAACTTTAGTGTGAGTTAAATTTTATAAAAAATTTATATAAAAAAATATTAACATTCTCAATTTGTTAAATTTAGATGTTTTATTTAAATGTATTTCTTGATTTATGTAATATTTCTGTTAAATCCTTTTTTTCATGTTATTCTTTTTTTCAGATTATTTTTAACATTCAGAGAGAGATTATATCTATCTTCTCCTATCA
>NW_006263773.1:0-239 GCF_000469605.1 Apis dorsata | reverse complement strand
TTAGATTCAATTAATTTATTAGTTATGTTACAACATATAAAAGAATATAATGTTACAATATATAAAAAATAACGGATATATATCAGTATAAAAACATAAGACAAGAATTTAAAGAATTAAAATTTAAAAAAGATCTATATCTAAAAATCTGAAACATCATATTCTTGTCTTATGTTCTTATATTTGTTCATTACTTATATATATTTTAATATTTTATTCTTTTATATGTTGCAACATAA
>NW_006263772.1:0-219 GCF_000469605.1 Apis dorsata | reverse complement strand
TAATCGAGCAGATAGAAGCAGAATTTCTTCGTCAATTGTCGTTCCATTCATGCTAGCAGGAAGCTATAATTGGCGCGTAGTGGCCTACTGTGAAGACTTTATGTCGCATAAGAAGATGATGAAGAAATAGCGAGGGATCCATCGCTCTAACTTGCGATAGTGATATTATCGGAGAGATGATGGTTCTTTTCTGATTTCGATGCAATAAACAATTAATCA
>NW_006263771.1:0-692 GCF_000469605.1 Apis dorsata | reverse complement strand
AAATTACATAACTTGTCGGATTCCATTTATCGCACAGGAATTTCACGTTTCTGAGCGAGATAGAGCAAGATATCGTATCTCTATACGTTTTCAATATAGAAATCGCCGTAATTTCGTTATTTGTTTGGAAGAGATGCAATTTTGTTTAAAATCGAATTTCATAATACGAGTGTAATACTACCAATATAACAGATAACCTCAACAGACACCCAAAACTGTCGATCGAAAGAAAGAAAGGCATAAAAAAATTCGAAAGAGTAATTAATTTTGTCGTCATAACATTTAATAAAGTCCATGAATACCAAAGAGAGCTAGGAATAGGTACTAAGTAGATGATCAATTTAATTGCATTTGTGTAAAATGAATGAAAACTTCCGCGACTAACTTTATATACCAAGTACTTATTAACACAACTAATAATAACGAAAAAATAAATAAATTTTACAAAAACATAAAGTGGATTATATTCAAATTAAAAGAAAAATTATTATTTCGTTTTGACATGTTATATAAATATATATAAAACAAAGTGAAATCAGCTCTTTTTGTGTGTGTGTGCGCGCATATATATATATATATATATATATATTATACATATAACACACACACACACACACACACACACATATATATATATATATATATATATATATAAAATATGTGTTGTATTCTTTTATAAAGGTGAAAATTAA
>NW_006263770.1:449-1713 GCF_000469605.1 Apis dorsata | reverse complement strand
TTAACAAATCGTTAAACTAAATTTTTTAATTTAATAAAAATTATTATTAATATTATTATTATTTAACAATTTTCGAAATAATTTATTTCAATTTTAATTTTAATTTAATATAAAGTTATAAACAAGAATCTCTAAATGTATGAATTAAAAATTAGAAATTGCATTAAATTAATTTAAAATTAAGTTTAAAGTTAAGTTTAAAATAAAATAAAAATTAAAAATTAACTAATAAATTAAAATAAAATTAAAAATTAAATATTGGAATAAAATAAAAATTAAATTTAGATTAAAATTGATTGCGATGTGTTGTATGTGAAAATTCAATACGAATTATTTCAAGATCAGAATTTCTTATATTTAAAGTTAACCTTTTAATTGACACGAAATTATAGTCGTTCTCTTAGAATTTTACTTATTCATATTGCAAAAAATAATTTTTCTATTATAATGTGTATTATTTAATGTGTATGTTATTTATAATATATTATAATGTGTGTATTATTTATACGTTTTACATTATTAATTTATTCATTTGTTTAGTGATTTATATATAAACTTCTTAATTTTGTTCATTTACATATTCATCAAATTATTTGTTTATTTTTTTACTTATTTTGATATATATATTTTTTTCATTCATTTGATTTATTTTGAAGCTATCTTTGATGTGATCACTTATGTCTGGATCACATTACTTATTTATTTATCTTTTATTATTTCTTATTTGATGATTTATTTATAAACATTTTATTTTATCATACATTTATCATGTATATTTTGTTATTATGTTACTTATATATTTCATTTATTTCATTTATTTATTTGTTTCATTTATTTTTTATTTATACATCAATTTATTTATTTAATTATTCTTTTAGTGTTTTAGTTTTTAACATATTAATATATTATAACCATAATAAATGGTTATAATATAATGAGTATATAATATTTTGTAATTAATAAATCTATAAAAAAATAAGTATATAAATCATTAAACAAATAAATAAATGGATAAAAAATTAAATAAATAAAACAATAAATGAATAAATTGATAAATTGAATAAAAATATACAAAATAAACAAAACAAAATTATGAATAAATTAATAATGGAAAAACAATAAAATATATAAATAATTACATAAATAAAATAATTGTAAAAATATTTTTTTATAGAATTAATATATAGCAATGATATCTATATATAAGCAAATAAAACAATAAAGATTAATAAATCATTAGATATGAATGAATAAATCATTAGAT
>NW_006263770.1:0-264 GCF_000469605.1 Apis dorsata | reverse complement strand
TAAATAAATAACTTAATAGACATGTAAAATAAAAAAAAATTATATAAAAATTTAAATCTAGCATTATAAAAATTAAAAAAAAATATATAAATAATAGGTAAATAAAGAAGTAAATAAGTAAATAAATGAATAAATAAATTTGCACGTAAATAAACAAATGGAAACAATTTTAGAATTTAAAGAAATCTACAAGTCTGAATAAAAGAATAAATAAACATTAAATAATTTATTAAATAAAGAAAAAAATACAAAATATAATATATA
>NW_006263769.1:283032-290990 GCF_000469605.1 Apis dorsata | reverse complement strand
AAATATATTATTATTATATATTTTTTTTTTTTGATACTTCTTATATCAATATATATTTATTATAATTATTTTTATATTTATTATAAATGTTAATATATTTATTATGAGAAAGTTTTTAATATATTTATAAATTATAATTATTTATATTATTTTATATATTCTATATATTATAAGATTAAGATATTTAATAAGAATGAGATATTTAAAAAATATTTTTCTCATAAAAGATAATAAATTCAAAAACAAAACACAGTTCGAATATTAATGTGAGTAACAGTATATAAATAATCTCTTTAAAAAATTTGACAAAAATTATTTATTTCAAAGTGCAAATCATTTAGGTATATTTATGGTAAACCAGTGAAAGGCGAAGCAACAATTACAGCTTATCCAGATATTTTTTCTGGTGTAATACAACCAATATATCAACAACCTGTACGAAAAGTAATTCCTATAAATGGAAAAGTAATTGTTGATTTTGATATTTATAATGAATTAAAGTATGTATATTTTGATTTTGATAAATTATTAAAATATATTTTTTAAGAGAAAATACAAAAATTTTTTTTTATAGATTAACTGATGAATATGAAAGACCAGTTATGCTTGATGTTACAATAGAAGAATCTTTAACTGGTAGAAGACAGAACACTTCTACACATATAACATTACATAAAAATAAATACACAATGGATTTAATAAAAACATCAGAATATTATAAACCAGGATTAAAATATACAGCATTTGTATGTAAATTTATATATTATCATATATTTGTCATATATAATATAAATTTAAATTTAAAAATATAAAATATCTAAAAAAAAATTTCCTCTTCTGTCTATTTCTCTTGTAGATAAAAATAACGTATCATGATGGAACACCAGTAAGAGATAACAAAAATCCTGTTACAATAAAATATGGATATAGTTATAATATTGATAATCAATCCATATATACAAATATTACTGGTATGCTGGATGAAAATGGAATGGTAAAATTGGATTTTTATCCGCCAAAAATTAATGATAATATTTCTTATCCTTTAAACATCGAGGTAAAGTATTAAATATTAATATTAATATTAATAACAAAAATAATGACTTCCTATAATAAATAGTATTAAAAAATTGTTAATAAAATAGGCTCAATATTTAAATCTTTATGAATGGTTTCCATCAACAAATCAAGCTATGTCTCAAAATAATGAATATATACAAGCTATTTTGAAAACTGAAAAACCTATGGTATGATCATTTTTATTTCATTATTTTATGTGAGTTATTCTAATTATTTATATAAAAATTAATATTAAATATAATATATGATTTATAGGTTAATCAAGATATAGAAATTGAAGTCAATTCTACAATTCCATTGAAATATATTAATTATGAAATATTTGGACGCGGTGATATATTGGATGCAGGTTCTATATACGTACAAAATAAACATACAACAAATTTTAAGTAAATATTTATTAATTTCTAAATATAAAATAATTCATATGTTATATTATTAAATGAAAATATTTTAGATTCTTAGCTACATATGTTATGGCTCCTACTGCACATGTAATTGTATATTATGTAGGAAATGATGGTGAAGTCATTGCAGATGCTTTAGATGTAGAGTTAGAAGGAGTACTTCAAAATTTTGTAAGTTAATTTAAGGAATTTAAGAAAAGTTATAATAAAAATTATAATAAATTAATAATCTTAAATATTAATATTTTTTTTTTAAGGTTGATATTAAAATGGCACCTGAAGAAATTGCACCAGGAGAAAATGTTAATTTAATTATTACATCAAAACCAAATTCATATATTGGATTATTAGGTGTAGATCAAAGATCTCTTCTATTAAAATCTGGCAATGATATTTCATATGTATGTAAGAAATAAACGATTTATTAAATTTATTAAATTTTATATTATAATTATAAATAATTGCGATATATTTTAATTATTTATAGGAACAAGTATATAAAGAATTAAAATCATATGATAATGCACATGAATCACCTTATACAAATTCCATTTTTGATCGATATTTATGGAGTCCTGGTTCAGCTACAGCAAAAGATGTTTTTAGAGTAAATAAATTAATCATTTCTTCTAGATTTATTTTTTTTTTTTATTTTGTAATAATAATATGAAATTTTTGATATAGGAAAGTGGTGCTATTATCATAACAAATGGATATGTTCATGAAAATTTGCCTATTAGTAAGTAAATTCTTTTCTATATGGCTTATTAATATTATTACTAATATTAATTTATCTTTCCTTTACATGTGATACTAAATATTTTCTAATACCATAACATATTAGTCTTTGATATTTTATTTATTTGTAATGTAGAATGAGAAGAATATTCTCAAATCTAATTTTTCATGTAATACTTACTATCAAATCTTTAGTTAATCAAATTAGGTATTTATCAGTTAACAAGGCTTATGTCTGTATAGTATACTACAGATCTGCTGTAGCGTTCGCCTTTCCATCAGCTGCTGGAAGTATCAGTTCAATTGCATTGCCATCAAAGAAGACGAAAGTACGCAAGAATTTCCCTGAAACTTGGCTTTGGCAAACGCTTGATGCTGGGTAATGCCATTGAAAATTTTTACTTGCTAAAAATACTTTTTTATCATTAAAACAAAGCTATTAATATAACTCGTTGAATAGACATAAATATTACCAAGTGTTAACTATCTAAACATACTATATCATTTTAACTAAATTACTAATATTTATTTAATTAATTGCTTTATGTGCTATGGTGATGAATTTATTATAACTCATATTTCATTTTCTGCTATTTAATCATTTAATATTATATCCTATATACAATATAAAAAAATATATTATCATCATCATAATATAATTCAAAATATAAAAAATAAGATATTTTAAATGAAATATAATTATATAATAAGAAATTAAATTTTGATAGTGTTACATTGCTTTTTTTTATTCCCTTGGTTGTGCTGATATAATACAATGTATAGAATTGGATTACAGAACAACCGGGAATACTGGAAGGTAGAATAACAGGCTCACCTCATGGAGCATCCACACTTCGACCAGACCTTGGTCCACCTGTTATGCACAAACTAGCAACAAGACCACCATTGGCAGGTCCTTATGCCTTCTCTCGCATCCCACCTCCTGTATGGAATAAGCCCCGTGTTTTCCTAATGCATGACATCTCAAACACTTGGCTTTTTACAAACTTCTCTGCAGGGTATTTATTTCATATACTTTCAATTTATGAAGCTTTATGTACATGCTTGTATACATTGTTTGACAAATGACATTCATGGATCATATGATATGGATTATCATGCTTTATTTTGTACAAAATATTTCTATATAAGTCAAAGCTGGAATATTCTGGGTATTCTGATATAACTAGTATACATAGTCATTAATATAGTATAATATATTATTCCTAATTTCTGTATAATTCAAATTACATTTTATTATTCTTCAATCATTTGTTTTTCATATTTTATAAAAAAAAATTGCTTAATTTTTTAATGATGCATTCAAATCTTTATAAAACATATTTATTAGCAAAATTTATTTACTTACTTTACATATAGAATACATATAATTATATATATATATATATATGTTCATATATATATATATATATATATATATATGAACAAATATATTATATTATAAATAATTTATTTATTAATTAAAAAATATTAAATTTATATTACAATACATGTTTATAGATTCATAATTCAATAGAAATGTTATCTTTTTATATTTAATTTATTATATTTAAATATTTTAAAAATAGAATTAAAACAAAAATTAATTATAAATTAAAAATAGGCATGAAGGGAAAAATGAGCTGAAAAGAAATGTACCTGATTCGATTACATCATGGGTGCTTACTGCATTTTCTGTAAATGATGTTCATGGATTAGGACTTATAAAAGAACCACAGAAGGTAATATAAAAAGATTATATAAATTATAATAATTCAAAAATTTATTTAACATTTTAAAAAGCAAGATTTATCTTTTTTCAGTTGAAAGTTTTTAGACCATTTTTCATTGCAATGGATCTTCCTTATTCCGTGATCCGAGGCGAAATTGTTGCAATTCAAATTGTAGTATTTAATTATATGAATAAAAATGTTGTAGCTGAAGTTTTATTAACAAATGAAGGCCAATTTGATTTTGCAGAAATATCCAATGAAATTCAAGATGTACCAAGTAAAATTAAAATATTATAATATACATTTTATATAATATTGAAACAAATAAATTATTAAAAATTTTCTAGAATTAGAATTATATCGTAAGAAGAAAGTTGAAGTAAAAGCTAACTCTGGGAGTAGTATATCCTTTATGATTATTCCACGAGAATTGGGATATATTACAATTAAAGCAACTGCAAATAGTATATTAGCTGGAGATAGTGTTAATCGTAAACTTCTTGTTAAGGTAAATTATATTTCATACAATTTTTTATATAGTTACTCTTTTATTGAAAATAAACCATTCACTTTATTTACTATTATATTAATTGAAAATAAACCTAAATTTTTTTATTAATGTATATGTAGGCTGAAGGAGAAACCCAATATGTAAACAGAGCAACTTTCTTAGATCTTAGAAATACAAAAAGTACATCAATTAATGTCACAATTGATATACCTAAAAATGCTGTACCAGGTTCAGAACATATTGAAATATCTGCAGTAGGTAATGTTGTAAAGTTATTAAAATTTATTATTAGATTTAAATAATATCCTCTTATATAATTTTTTATAATTATAGATTATAATATGATTATATCGATTACAATATTAATTTATATAATGCACTTTAATATAATTCTCAATCTCATTTTTTTTCTGATTTTTTAAATATTTGGTACTTGAAAACATTTTATATTTTAATTTTAAATTTTAAAAAAGTTACTGTTTAATTATATTAATATTAAATTTTATTTTTATTAGGTGATATTTTGGGTCCAAGCATTTTGAATTTAGCAAATTTAATCAAAATGCCATCTGGTTGTGGGGAACAAAATATGTTAAATTTTGTTCCAAATATAATGATATTAAATTATCTTAAAGTAAGTATGATATGTATATAATTATTATAAAAATGATTTCTAAAAGTTTATTTATATTAAAATTATATAGAATACAAATCAGTTAACACAAGCAGTGCAAAACAAAGCTCTTAGATATATGGAAATAGGCTATCAAAGAGAATTAACTTATAGACATAATGATGGATCATTTAGTGCATTTGGCATGTCTGATAGCAATGGAAGTACATGGTATATATAAATATTTAATTTATAATTTTACTATATTCGTAAATAATTATAACATATTATATATTTTAATTATTAGGCTTACAGCATTTGTTGCAAAAGCTTTTAAACAAGCTGCTGCATATATTCCAATTGAAGATAGAATAATAAATGAAGCTTTACAATGGTTATCAAATAATCAAGCTCCTAATGGAAGTTTTCCTGAAGTAGGAAGAGTTAGTCATCGAGATATGCAAGGTGGAGCTGCAAAAGGTCTTACATTGACAGCATTTACTCTAATTGCTTTCCTTGAAAATGGAGTAAGTATAATTTATTTAATATTATGAAAGAAAATTAACTTTAAGTTTTATAATAAATTTTATAATATATAATAAAATATATATAATAAAATAATAAAAAATATAATATATCATTATAATATAGAACACAAATGGAAGATATAGAAACACAATAAATAAAGGAATTGATTATATCATTCGTAACATAAATGATTTAGATGATGCTTATGCTCTGAGTATATGCACATATGCCTTAAATTTAGCAAAACATCCATATGAGAATACAGCATTTAATTTGCTAGAATCTAAAGCTATGATCAAAGAAGATATAAAATGGTGGAATAAACCAATACCAGTAAATGATAAAAATCCATGGTATTATTCTCTACCACGATCTATCGATGTTGAAATGACATCCTACTCTTTATTAACTTATTTAGAGCGTAATTTAATCGCTGATTCCATACCTATAATGAAATGGCTGGTAAAACAAAGAAATGCAGAAGGAGGTTTTGCATCTACACAGGTAAATATCAAAAATATCAAAAATATAAAAAATATTAAATTATATGAATTTGAAAAGTATGATAATCATAATATAACTATGAACAGAAAGTAATTCTGTATAAAAAATAAAACAAAGATTTAATATAACATTTTTTTTATGTATTATGTTATATTTTATTTTCTACTCTAATTTTTAGGATACGGTAATTGGAATTCAAGCTTTGGCAAAATTAGGTGAAAAATTAATAACAAAAAATAATGATATACAGAATAATAATATTTCTGTAACATTTGCATATGAAGGAGGTGGACAAAGTCAAATGAATATAAATTCTGATAATTCTATGATACTTCAAAAACAAATGGTAAGTTTAAACTATAATTTAATATATTAATTACTGATTTTCTTGCTAGAAAACAGAAAATAATTACAAACACGAATTAAAGCAAAAATCTTTTATATATACTTTTAAGATCATAATGAATATATATGATTATATATATATTTATTATTTTTTAAGTTATCAAGAAAAACGAGATTAGTTAATATAACAGCTACTGGAAATGGATTTGTTTTGGTTCAAGTTACATACCAATACAATTTAAATGTAACTGGAGCATGGCCACTCTTCACTTTAGATCCACAAGTAGATAAAAATTCCAATGCTAATCATTTACAACTTTCAATTTGTTCTGGGTATATTATACTTTATATAAATATTTTATTAAAAAATTATATTTAACATTGTATATTTAAAGCAACATATTTTCTATTAGATTTGTACCAACTAAAGAAGCAAATGAAAGTAATATGGTTGTGATGGAAGTCAATTTGCCTTCTGGTTTTACTGTAGATAAGGAATCATTACCTAGCCTTGAAGTATCACAAAATGTAAAACGAGTAGAAACTAAAAATGGAGATACAATCGTAATATTATATTTTGATGAGGTATAAAAAAAATATAAATATAATACAAATACAATTTATGTTATTAAACAATCTGAAATTTGAATAAATTTATAGATGAGCAGACAAGAATATTGTCCTACAGTATCTGCATTTAGAACACATAAAGTAGCAAAACAGAAACCAGTACCAGTTACTATATATGATTATTATGATTCATGTAAGTTATTTAAATATTAAATATATTATTTTATAATTTATTCAATTAATGAATACCTTATTGCATATCAGAATAAGTTATTTTTAATTTTAATTTATTATTTTTACTATTTATATTTATCTTATAAATTTTAATTTTAATTAAATTATTAATAGTTAATTAATTTACTAATAATTTTTATATAATATATTTAGCAAGAAGAGCAAGAGTATTTTATGAACCACGAAAAGCTACTCTTTGTGATATATGTGAAGATGAAGATTGTGAAGATTTATGTGTTTTGCAACCTGGTAAACAAAAAGATTTGTCACAATCCAGTGCTTCATATTTATCAACTTGTATATATCTATACTCATTATTTTCTTCATTTTATATTGTATACTTTGGTTATTTGTAACTTTACATATTTTTTAAAATTTTATATAAAAATTTTGTATAAACAATTTATAACCAAAGTACATTACATACAAATATCAAGCTTTTTCTATGTAAAATATTATAATCTATTTAAATAATAATTTAAATTTTGAATAATTTAATTTTGAGTTATTTGAAATTAATATTCAAAACTTTTTAATAATCTTGTTTTAATTTATATTATATATTTTATGTATAAATTCAATTAAAAATATAGTACTTCTATTATCTTTCTATTAAACTTTTATATTTTTATTGTATTCTAATATTTTTATATTAGATATTCTTAAAAATATTCTTTATATATATTTATATATAT
>NW_006263769.1:278539-282431 GCF_000469605.1 Apis dorsata | reverse complement strand
TTATATTATACTTATATTATACTTATTATATTATATTATATTATACTTATTATATTATATTATATTATACTTATATATATACATATATTATATTATACTTATATATATATATATATATATATTATATTATACTTATATTATTATTATTCTATTTTATTTACTTGTCATTTTACATAACCTATAAAATTAGAAAGGATACTTGTCGTCTAAAAATTATATATATTAATAAAATTCTATTAATCAATAACGTCATATCCGTTAATATAGTAAAACTACTAATATAGTAACATAAAATTGCACAAATAATAAAAATATTCTCTTTATATATTAATAAATGAAAATAAATTAAAAACAAACTGCGAGCAAGGGATAGAAGCGTGTAATACAGTATAACCTTAAAATTTATATAATGGTAATAATAAAAAATAATTTATTATAAAAATAATGGATAAAATTTTAATATACACATTACATGTTAGTCGACGATTAGCTTGTACATCTTCTGCAACATATCAATATTCAAAGTGAGCTAATAAACTTATTATTAATTTATAAAAACAAATACAAAATGTAAACAAATAATTAATTAAATATAAGTAAACTAATATTATAAAATTGTTAATGATTTATATTACTATATTACAGAATTTTTAAAAATTGTACTGTACGTATGTATACAAGCTATAATAATCGTTTATTAAAATCATGTTTGCTTCCTGTCACAAAATCATTTAATATTATGCAAAAACGTACAATGTTCATACAAACACAAGATACACCAAATCCCAATAGTCTAAAATTTTTACCTGGAGTTAAGATATTAGAACAAGGCCAAACTAAGGATTTTCCCAATGCTATAGATGGATATTGCTCACCACTTGCAAAAATGTTATTTCGTATTGATGGTGTGAAATCTGTATTTTTTGGTCCTGATTTTATTACAATAACAAAACTTGATGAAGATGTAGAGTGGAAATTATTAAAGCCAGAAATATTTGCTGTTATAATGGATTTTTTTGCATCTGGTTTACCTGTATTAACTGATGAACAACCTGCAGCAGATACTCGTAAAATTCTTTTTTTGTTTTTATATATAATATATAAAATATATATTATATATATTATATTTATATATAATATATTTTATATATTATATATNTTTTTATAATTAACAATTCCTTTTTTTATTACAGAAATTAGTGATGATGATAGTGAAATAGTACAAATGATAAAAGAGTTATTAGATACTCGAATACGACCAACAGTACAAGAAGATGGTGGTGATATTGTATTTATGGTATGTAATATAATTTCTCTTTTGTCGACTTAAATTTTGATTGATAAAATTACAAATATTAGAATAATTTCATAAGTAAAAAAAAATAAATATTTAATTAAATTAATTTTTAAATTAGAATATAATATATTTATATTATATAACTAATAATTTAAAATTGAATATTTTAATAAATTGAAATTGATTATTTGAAATAATAAAAAATTATATTTTAAAAATAAATTTAATATTTCCGATTTTATATATACAAATAATTAGTATTAACTTATTCTTTTTTAAATAATATTTTGTTAAAAGTAATGAAGAAAATATTATATAGATAAAAGTTATATTATGGATTATATTTTGGATTATAGGGTTTCGAAGAAGGTATAGTGAAATTAAAAATGCAAGGTTCCTGTACAAGTTGTCCAAGTTCAGTGATTACTTTAAAGAATGGAGTCCAAAATATGATGCAATTCTATATTCCAGAAGTTCTTGGAGTAGTACAAGTTGAAGATGAAACTGATCAAATTGCAAAGAAAGAATTTGAAAAATTTGAAGAGAAAATTAAAAATGCTAAAACTAATGAAAAATAGACTTAATTAGTATTTAATGATATTTAAAAAAAACCATATATATACATATAAATAAATTAAACAATTATTTTTTCGTTTCTTATTTTTATTTTATTTTAATTTAAAGTATTTAACGGCTAGTCACAGAAACTTGCCAGACACGAATAGTATTGTCGGAGTAACCAGCAAAGAGTGTTTGTCCATCAGTAGACCATGCTAAAGATAAACAATGGGGTGGTTCTGCTTTACTTGTTGCAGATACAACCTCTGGTTTTAATTCTTCAACCATCTCTTTGGTTTCAAGATCCCATATCTTGATCCAAGGTCCAAATGCGGCACAAAGCCAATAGCGATTAGGACTAAAGCACAAAGCTGTTATGATATCATTGTGATCCAAGGTATGAAGATGTTTTCCATCATTCAAATCCCATAACATAGCCTTACAATCCTATAAATAAAAAAATTAATCCTATGTATATAATAAAAATATATAAATATATATATATATATATATATATATAAAATAATTTTTAATATAGCAATTTAATTACATTTAATTTACAACATTAATGTATTATATGAATATAAATTCTAATATTGATTTTACAGATAATTTTATAATTTCATTAGAAAAACAAAATTAAAATGATTCATTGAGAAAAATAAAAAAATCATCTATTATTTTAACATTAAAAATATGCTTAATTTCGTAGAATTGAAAATAATATTAAATAATATTATATAACATTTCTGTAATATATACCTTGCCACCAGAAGCACAAAGCGAACCATCAGGTGATACAGTAACTGTATTAAGATATCCAGTATGTCCACAATGATTGATTTTCAATCTGCAGTTTGTTAAATTCCATACCTACAAACCATTTTACAATAACTATTTAAAAAAGGAATTAAAATTTTATTAAATAATTTATAATTAATTTTCATAATCAGTCCCATATCCGCATACATTCATGAATATCATGCTCAATAAATATATATACATCATATAATGAATCATAAAAAATATGAACATTTAAAATATGAAAATATTTTAAACAATTAATATACCTTGACTAATTTATCCCAACCTGCAGAAACAATAATGGGATTTGAATGGTTTGGCGAAAAACGTACACAACTGACCCAATCTGTGTGTCCATCATCTTGAATAGTATACTTGCATTCAGCTAAAGTATTCCATAATTTAATTGTTTTATCTCGAGAACCAGAGACAATTTGACGGTTATCCACAGAAAAGGCAACACTTAAGACATCCTGTTAACATAACCATTTAATTTTTATAATTAATTTATTATCAATAACAATTTTGCATATTAAAAATGTGATTAATACTTACAATACTATATATTTAATTGCCCACCTCTTCTATTTATTAAATATAAAAAAAAAAATATATAAAAAAAAGCTTCAGTATATTCCTAAAGATTCATACAATTACATCTTCTGCCAATGGCATTCAATAAAAAAAATTAAAAAAAAAAAAAGCTTCCATATATTTCATGAGGAGCGACGATAGATCAGAAGAAAAATTTCACACCTTGGTATGATCTTCGAATCTTCGTGTGGTACGACCTGCAGCCAAATCCCAAAGGCGAAGAGTTTTGTCCCATGAACCAGACAGAGCATAATTACCATCAGATGATAGAACTACATCACTAATAAAATGAGAATGACCATACAAGCGTTTTTGAGGAATACCATAATTAGCTTCGTCACGTGTTAATTTCCACACAATCAAAGTTTTATCTATAAATAACATATAAATTTTAAAAATAAATTTTTTGGTCATATATAAAATTAGTTTTTTTAAAATTAATTAAATATAAATGAATAGAAAATAAAATCAAATATATATATAAAAATTATTTTTATATTTTTTAATAAAATAAATATATATAATTATAATAATTAAAATAAAATATGAAAATAAAAAAAATTAGAAAAAATAATTATAATCATTTTTTCACTGAACACAATCTAATTAATATCAAGCAATACATCTATAATATGATGC
>NW_006263769.1:274567-278131 GCF_000469605.1 Apis dorsata | reverse complement strand
CATATTATAATATATAAATTTTAATATATTTTTATATTATATATATTTTTATATATATTTTTATATTTGACTAAAACTATTTCATTCCAGGATACGTTATAGAAATTATTTAATTAGATTACACGAGAAATTATTGTTTATTCTATTTACCTCGTGAAGAAGACAATATCATATCCGGATATTTTGGATTTGTAGCGATTTGGGTAACCCATCCATTGTGTCCCCGAAGTGTACCTCTTAATTGAAGAGTTTCAGTCATTTTACAATTATTTTAAAGTATTTTACGTTATAGATTCAAACAGATTCCGTTCTACGATCCACATCCAACAACACGTTGAACGAAAAGAACGATGAACCTCTCCTTTTCAAATATGTATATTATCACGACTTATATCTTTCGTAGATGTGTAACTCATATGTAAAATATAAATCTTAAAGTATATGCATAATATACATATTAGGAAATTTTAAATATTTCATTGAATAATTTTTAGTAAAGTTTAAATATATCTTAATATAACTTAAATTAATATAATGTATCAATATTATTAAATTCATTTTAATATAAAATTATATTTATATTATAAAATATAAAATTTTATTTTCTTTTTTTATTTATATTTGAAATCATTTTATTATCTATTAAAAAACAATATTATAATTCAGTTCAAAAAAAAAAATAACGAATTATAATTTTAACAATTTAATATTATTTAAAACAATTATATCAAATTTAATAAATTAATTAGAGTTAATTATAATAGATTGCCTTTTAATCAATATAAATTCTCAAAGGACTTTAACTCAGTTAAATGAATAATTAATTAATCGGAGATTCAGTATCCAACAATATCATTATAAATTTATAAATTATAAATATATGTATGTACATATATGCATAATATTTCTTATTTATATTTAAAATTTAGATATAATATATTATTATCAATATTATACATTAACAAATATTATAAAAAAATCACAATCTATTTCTCTCAATCAATTAAAACGAGATTTGAAATAAAATTGATAGTAGAATATTAAAAATATATTACTTGAAAACCAACCTTATAATATAAATTTTAATATTAAGGTTATGTATTTCAAAGTGCAATTAGAAATTAGAAAAAAATAAATGATAAATCTTATAAATATTGTTATTGCTTAAAGAAGTAAGAAAATTTAAACGAAATAATAAAAATTTATAAAATAATGGCTAAACAAGGAAAAGATTTAGCATTATCAATGTTGCGAACGTTACCAAGGCTATCTTTAAATAATATTCGAGATAATCCTGGTGCAAAAAAAGCTGTTAGTATTACTTTGATATTATATTTAAAATTAAATTTTATATAAATATTTGAATATTTTTATTTTTATTAAACATATTTTATAATTTTGGTATTTTATTTTTGTAGAAATTTAATTTAAATCGCATTGTTTAAATAAATATAACAATATTTTTTTCAATATGTAACCATTATATTTAATAATTATTTCAAAAATTATATATTTCTAATAGTCAAAACGTGGCAGAGGTCAACATGGTGGAGATAAACATGGAGCTGGTAATAAAGGTTCAGGTCAAAGACAGAATTTTATGAGAACTGGATATGAAACTGGAAATAATCCATTTTATCTTAGATTTAGTTATGAACCATATTATAAAGGACATCAGTAAGTTATATATTATATGATATTATATATAATAAGTAATGTGTATATTAAGAATTTTTTTTATATATTGTAAGTTTTTATATTTCTTCTAAATATTTATATATTATTTTTATATATTATATTTTTTATATTTATAATTTGATTTAAAATTATTTTGTATTAACTTAAAAAGAAATTAATATAGATTTATTTTTATATCAATTATATTAATTATAGATTATTGAAATATAAAATGAAATATATCATATAATCTTATTTTATTGATGTTGTAGTTTAAGAAGAGAATATCCTCCTTTATCTCTACAAAAATTACAATTATACATTGATACAAATAGAATAGATTCATCCAAACCTATTGATTTTGTTTCTATAATCAATACTGGATTATATGATTTTAAAATAGAATGGAAACATGCAGGTATTCATCTTACAGATGAGGTATTACAATTGAATTTACAATTAAATATTATGTTTAATTTAAAATAAAAGTTATACTTTGATATTATTTTTAGGGCTCTGATAATTTTAAAGCAAAAGTAAATATAGAAGTACAATGGGCTAGTGAACCTGTAATTGCAGCAATTGAAAGAAATGGTGGTACTATTACTACTGCTTATTATGATACTAACTGTTTATTTGCAATGCAGGATGTTGAAAGATTTTTTACTACTGGTAAATTTTTAATGTATATTATATTAATTATTATTATTTTATATAAATTATATATTATTATATATAAATAAAAACAGTGACAATTGATAATATATTTAAATTATGTTTATCATTTAGGAGAACCAATACCACGCAGATTACTACCTCCAACAGACTGTTTAGAATATTATACGAGTGCAGCAACAAGAGGATATTTAGCAAGCCCTGAAGAAATTTCTCATGAACGTTTGATTTTATCTCAAAAATATGGTTATGAATTACCAAAAATTGAAGATGATCCTGACTATGAAATGCTTGTAGAACGTAAAGATCCTAGACAATTATTCTATGGTCTTTCACCTGGTTGGGTTGTTTGTCTTAAAGACAAAGCAATTCTTAAACCTAAAGCTGAATATCTTAAAAAATTTTATTCAAGCTAAAGTATTTATTTGTAAAATGTATTTAGTAAATAAATGAATAACTTTTAAAAATAATATATATATAAAACAATTTTTAAAGTAAAAATTAGAACTTTAATTCATAAGTAAATTATTACAAATATATTTTTTTTCTAAATAAATAATTTAAATAAATGTAATAAGTTAAAATAAATTAAAATAAATTAAAATAACCTAAATAAAAAAAATCTTAAATATATAAAAATTTATGCAAATTTGAAGAGAATATATTTTATATTGCAGATTATCGTATATATTTTCTTGTTTTAATTTATGTTTTTAGAAATATTTCGTAATCGTATGTGAAAGTGAATATTTCTTAAAACATAACCTAAATATGTGGCATTTGATATAAGTATAATAAAAGTAACATAAAAATCAGTGACCTCATTATCACGCAATGGAATATTGTCAATAACAATGTAGTGTTTTTTTATGATAGTTATATAAATATTTCAATCCATTTTTCCTGTATAATATTTGCAACCTATGTCAACGATTTAAAAATGGTATTTCATATTGAGACTGAAAAGGATTATGGATTTTTGTTAAAAAGTTTAATTGCCGGTGGTGAGTTATATTTTTGTATTTTTATATTTAATAATTCTTTCTTATTTAATTATTGTATGATTAAAATTAAATATTGAATTAGAACATTTATATTTTAATAGAACATTATATCTTTATTCTAATTATTTATTAACATTTATTTACAACATTTATTTTAATTATATATATTTTATAATTTTTTTGTATAATAATATTTAATAATATTATT
>NW_006263769.1:272618-274150 GCF_000469605.1 Apis dorsata | reverse complement strand
AATAATTATTAAAAATTTTAATAATAAATTTTACTAATAATTTTACTAATAAATTTTAATAATAAATATTTCATAGGAGTAGCTGGAATGTGTTCAAAAACAACAGTGGCTCCATTAGATAGGATAAAAATATTATTGCAAGCACACAATAAATATTATAAGCATTTAGGTAAAAAAATATTATAAAAAAAAAAAATTTAAAACTTGTATATATATAATATTTTTATATATATAAATTTAAACATTTGGTTATTTTAGGAGTTCTTTCTGGATTAAGAGAAGTTATTCAACGTGAACGATTTTTTGCTCTATATAAAGGAAATTTTGCTCAAATGATTAGAATTTTTCCATATGCTGCGACACAATTTACTACATTTGAATTATACAAAAAGGTAATTATTATTTAATCTATGATAATTTGTAATAAAACAATTAAAAAAATAATACCAATTTGTTCTGGGTAAAGTGGTTCCACAGAGCGAAGTAACCGTTATTAATATAAAGACATGCTCATAATTTAAAGGTGAGCCTTTATAATTTAGATTCACTTTTGTATTTATGTATGCAGATGCATACATAAACACACACAGACAGATATAAATAAGTTCATAAAAATATAGTTGATAATTTAAATTTATGAATATAAAATAGATGTATAATTTTGAATGGGGAGATATAAATAAATTTTGCTAATAAAAAATAAATAATAAAGGATAAGATTAAAAAAAAAAAATTAAATCATCTTTAATTTTTATCAGTATTTAGGAGGTTTATTTGGAAAGCATACACATATAGATAAATTTCTGGCTGGATCTGCAGCTGGTGTTACTGCAGTTACATTAACATATCCACTTGATATCATCAGAGCCAGACTTGCTTTTCAAGTTGCTGGAGAACATATTTATATAGGGATTATACATGCGGGTATTACAATTTTTAAAAATGTAAGTTATATTAGCTTATATTCTATTAAATGTTAATTGATGTAATCTATTGATATTGTTATTTATTAATTTATGATGTTTTTTAAAAATAGAAAATAGTTTAGTGTTTTTAAACTTCATATATTTTTTTACAATAAATAAAAAAAATACTGAATAAATTATTAATATATCATTATATTATCGCAATATTCGCTTTTAAGAGATATTTTGAATGTTTAATAATATTAATTTTTAAAATATAAAATAAAAATATTTTTTGTTAATATTATTCAAAATTTTAGGAAGGTGGTATTCGAGCATTGTACAGAGGATTTTGGCCAACTATTTTTGGCATGATTCCATATGCAGGATTTTCATTTTATTCATTTGAGAAACTAAAATATTTTTGCATGAAATATGCATCAAATTATTTTTGCGAAAATTGTGATAGAAATACTGGTATGATCAATTTTTTTAAATTAAAAATAAATTAAAATTATTAATAATAATATGAAAATATATAAATATAAAAGATATATAAAATATTAATATAATAATATAATATATATAATATATAATAATATAATAATTCTTAAAATCTTATATTAA
>NW_006263769.1:266094-272388 GCF_000469605.1 Apis dorsata | reverse complement strand
TAATATTTTTAATTTCAATTTAATTAATATATGATAATGATTTATAATATGTAATATTTTAATCAATATAATAATCATTTTTTTTAATTAACATGTAATCAAATTTTTCTTAACTTATAATTAAATTCTCAAATTTTTATATGCATTTTTGTATGCAATTAATAAAAAATTTATCAAATAAAATTAAATTTTATATTAATTAAATTTTGATTTATATAATTATTTTTAATATTCATTATTCATTAAAATTCATTAAAATTCAATTATTTATGTAATTACAGGTGGTTTAGTTTTAACTATACCAGCAAGATTATTATGTGGAGGTATTGCAGGTGCTGTTGCTCAAAGTTTTTCTTACCCATTAGATGTAACTAGAAGGCATATGCAATTAGGTATGATGCATCATGCTAATCACAAATATAGGTAAATTTATTAGTTTACAAAAAAAAAAAAAAGATGATTCAAGTCTATTAAAGTTATGAAAAATTTAATTTAAAATTTTTTTTTAGTTCTAGCATGTTACAGACTATAAAAATGATATACAAAGAAAATGGTATTATAAAAGGTCTATATCGTGGAATGAGCATTAATTATTTACGAGCAATTCCTATGGTATCAGTTAGTTTTACAACATATGAAATTATGAAACAAATATTACAATTAGACACAGGAATAAAATTGTAATTTATTTAACAAAAATATATATTTTATGTTCCATTTTTATATTTTAATATATAATTAGTAAAATTAACATTAATATCTTTGTACAATTGTTGAAATATAAATATCATTTCGATTTTATCTTATAATATAAAAATAATATTTCAAACATAACTTATGATTACTAAATTATATTATATTATTAAATATTTATACAAATTTATAACAAATGAGTCATATAGAAGTTAAACCGATCAATTGTATAAAATATTATTTAGTTTTTATGAAAAATTAAATATTAATTATATATTTTAATTTTAAAATAAAATATTTTTTAAAAAATAGATTTGATCAATTTGGCTTCTAATAGCTTAAAGAAAATATGTTCAAAATATTATATAAGCAATAGTCATCACTGAAACAAAATTTTTTATATAAAAAATTTAGCTCCGAATACTATAAAATCTTTAATTATTATAGTTTACAGTGACAAGATTGTTTATAAACATTCCATATATAAATATAATAATATAATATGAAAATATAAAATAAAAAAATATGTTTTTAAGATTCTTTTATAAAAGCAAATTATTTTATAGATATAAAAAAGAAATATTTTCTTTTTATATATTGTAATTAAGATATTTATGAATTTTTTTATGTTTTTGATTTTCAAATAATCTTTTTTATACGAAAATTATATTATATTATATTTTTTTTTATATAAAATATATTGAAATATTAATATATTTAAGAATCAAAGATACATTATAAGATAATTTTTTCATGACAAATTAAGATTTAATTTAAAATTTATTATATTTATTGTATTGTACATAATTGTGTTAAATAATAATATTAATAATTATATTCAAAGAATATATGTAAAAATAATTATAATGAAAATATTGTAATTTTAAATTTAAAAATGATTTATAAATAAATTATACATTTTTTAAAAATTATTGTTTCTAATTTAGATATTTTATGTAAAATTTTTTAATTAAAAGCAGAAATAAATAAATTATTCAAAATAATGAACAATATACAAAAAATATAAAATATTTTCACAAATTAATATTATAATTCAACAAAATTTATTTCATTACAACAAATTTTTATAAATTTATTTTTCTTTTTTTAATTTTTATTAAAAATTAAGAATAATAAACATATTTATATAGTTAAAATGAGAATAATATTTTTCTAGTTTTTCATTTATTTATATTCTACAATCTTATCAAACTTTTCTATTCTTAGCTTGTATTTATATAAAGCAGATTAATACATAGAATGTATGTTAATGGTTTTTCTTATACTATTATATTAATTATATATTGTAGCATATGAATATTCGATAGTACCATAACATCATTTTAATATCGTATTAATTTCATATTAATTTATTAATAAAATATTTAGGATTATATATATTTTTATGTTGTATGTGTAATAATTATTTATAAAGAAAATATAAATAAATTTTATGTTTTTGAATAACTTTACCATTCGTGTATAATTTGCAATCAGTTCCATTAAAATTTATAAATATCATATAAACTATCTTCAATTAAGCAAAATCATTATATTAAATATGAAAAAAAATTATTTGAAGTCATATTTCTAATAATTCGTAAATCTAATACACAAAGAATAATATTAATGAAAAATTTTTTTTATTTAATTAATATAGACTTTTTATTTTTCTTTTTTTGTTTCTATATATTCCTATATCATCTATATATATCATTTTGTATATATTTTTTAAGATTATTTTAAGATGGTAAGTGAAAATAAAACAGCAAATATTATTTGCTGTTCTTGAATTTTTTTTATTACTATCATTTATTTTTATCTAAATCCAACATTCTTACAAATAAATTACAGTTTGAGAATGAAAACAAAACCAAATCAATAATTAATATATTTTTTGTAAGAAAAACAAAATTTTTATGACACCATAATGACGTATAAATTTTAGAAAAAATATAATATATAATTATATAATATAATAATAAAAATAATTATTTTTAAATAAAAATGTATTTTAAAAAGTTTTTATTGAATTAATGAAAATTAATTGAAAAATGCTGATAATTATCTTTCAATATTAAATTTTGATGTTATATTACAATTTTAATATGATTTTAATAATAATAATAGTAATGTAAAAATGTAAAAACATAAAATTTATCGATTCTAAATCTTTAAAAACATCTTGAAAATTCTAATTAAATAAGAAATTAAAAAGTTACTCGTAAATATAGGTAAATATACTAATATATTATATAGCAATATGATTATATCCTACCTATTTTTAATATTTTGTTTTTTAAAGATTATGAAGGTTATGAAATTTATATCTATTAATTAATCATATATTTACAATTTTTCACTTTAAGAGTAATCAAATGAAATTAATATTTAAATATATAATTTTATTTAAATTAATTAATATATATTCAATAAATTTATTGATATTTTTAAATAATAACTTATTACTTTTTATAAAAAGCAACAGTATAAATAATAATTTATAATTATTCGTTGAATAAATTTTATTGCATTGAATTAAAAATAAAATTGAAAATTATCAGATCATAATCAGATTTATTATAAATAAATTATTTTATATAATATTCTACAATCAACAATATTGTTTATATTATTCAAGGTTAATGAATTCAAATTATTTCAAATAATTTTATTATAAAATAATTATAAAAGTATAATAAATCATAATAAAGTTTTTTTTTTAAAATTGAAAATTATATCATTTGAGGCAAAATATATTAATAATATTTCATATAATTTTTCAAAATAATGATTTTAGTATAAATATTTCAAAATGTATAGTAATTTATTATATTTTAAATAATATTTTATTATTTATAAAATATTTGAAATATTTTTAATTAGTATACTATGCATAATAAATAATTTTGCTCATTAATTGTTTAATTTCAAGTATTTATTTTTTAATTAACTGTTTTGTAATAAATATTTTTTTGTACATATTTTTAAAATATCACTAGATTATGTAATTTATAAATGATGATATTAATCATAAAAATTCACCTATTTCTATAAAAACTTATTTTAAAGTCTTCATATGTTAAAATACATATGTAAATAATTATTTATATTACTAGTCTTAAGACTAATAATTAGTTTTGCTTATTATATTAATCTTATATTACAGTAATTCAATGTGTAAAAATGATATAAGACTTTCTAAATATGATAATATTTCTTTATTTTTCTAGCTTCTGTTTATAATAAGACGACATAATATCAGTTCAAGGCATACTGTTTACCTTACTTCAGCAAGCTGTTTTGAAATTTATAACTTAATATTTTTAAAATACACAAAATCTAAAACAGAGACATACTGAAAGTTAAAAACCAATTTGCACACACATAACTCACAATTGTTTGAAGCATTTTTATAATCAATATAAAATGATATTGTGAAAGATATTAGATCAAATTGATATATACAATGTAGTCAGTATATGATATATAATAATTATATACACTTATAAACTGATTGTATTACTTTGAATTTATGTACATAAAAAATAAGTTTGAAGCATTTTAAGTTTTATCTGAATTTATGCATGTGCATTGGCGATTGATTAGCTTTTAATAAAAGCATATTTCTTTTTAGAATATTTTAATTTGTGATCACTTTGTAAAAATATGCATAAGTACATAAAATATTAACATTTAATATTAAAATTAAGAAAAAACAAAAAAAGTCTAATGTTTACAATCAAAAGAAAATGTTTGATTTAATGTTACATTATTCAAAATAGAACTTAAAAAATAAAAAAATAATGAAAATATTAAATCTCTAAGAACTAACAACAAATATTATTGTGATACTGAAATTTATCTCTTTTATAAAGAAGATAATAAATAGAGCAAATACAAAATTATCTATACAAGCTCTAAGATCTATTGACTTTTCTAAAAAAACATTTAATTCATTTGCTTTTATTATAATACTATAATTTCTTTTTCTATGAAGGAAATTTTATCTTTATTTTTTTTATAATCCAGAAAATATGTATAAGAGATAATGTATAAAACAAAAATGAAAAAATGCTTAACTCTGCATCATGCAGAAAAAATTGCTGTATCCATAATGTTACGGTTCATGTGCTATTTTCTTTTACATTTACAGTCTTAGTAAATTGCTATAGTGTGCATCTATACATTTTTCATCTTTTTTTTTATTTTATTGCTACTACTGTATCGTTTCATTATGCATATGTTCAAATTACATGCTTATTTCTATAAAATTATGTATTCCGTGAATACATTCAATGCTTATGTATACAATGCTTGTGTATTAACGAGTATGAATGATTTGACACAACACAGTAAATTCATTTAACTTGCATTACACATGTTTATTTACCAGAAGCATCATTTTATACTATTAATTAGTAAAAAAGTTTGTCGGTAGGTTCACAAGCAATTAACTTTCAATTTAATGATTGTGAATGTACGAATTCGTTCAGTATAAAGTATGTGTTTCACTTAGAAAGTTTTAACAGGATTGATGCAAAAGTCTTTTCTATTCTTAAATTATAAAACTTAAGATGATCATATAGATTTATATTTAATATAAACATTTAAAAACTGCATTTATGCAAATAAGTTTGAAAAATAAAAGCAATAATAGCATAAGTGAAATAAAATAAATGCTACAGAATAAACATAAATGATAAGTTTGCATTAAATTATATTTTTGTAGGATAATTATAAAAATAGGACTTACACAAAATTATTTTGATCTATTTGATAAAATATTATTATTATAAACAAAAATATTGATTGCTATGATTCTGATGAATTATTATGTGTAATGCTATATTACAATCATTAATAAAATTCACTAAAGAATTTATTAAATTGTTCATATGGCACAATTTGTATATGCCGAATTTACTGTTGCATCAACCCTTTTTATATTTCTCTCAAGTGGAACATTTTATGCTCCATTCATTCTAATAATTATGTGACACTCTCTTAAATATAAACTATTATCATTTTGGTATATTTTTTGAAACCTTAAGCAACATTATTTCTATTCAGTACACGCAACAAAGAATTTTGCTCGTATAAACAGTTTTTCAATAAGTTAATATTTGTTAAGGTTTCAAAACAATACCATGCAGTTTTTTCTACTTATTATGTTCATTTTTTTTGTTTTGTTTCTTGATAATAAAAATACAAGCAATACAATGAAGTAGAACTTAATGCGATACGTGAATTTTAATTGGTACGTGTGTACATTATTGTTTGTTTTCTTCTATTTGTATACAATTAATGTTGTGTCTACATGTATGGTGTGGGACACACGCGAAATATTCAATTGTGTGTTCCTTTCTCAACAAGACACCACAAAGTGAGTCATGATATAATACTTGAGACTATAATATAATGTGTAAGGATAGCTGCAACCTTACACTTTTATTGATGTTCTATCATAAATTATGTTTAGTGGCATTGCTATAAAGCCTGATTTCCACCCCTACCTTAATAGATAACTCAGGGATTTGACTCTTTACAAGAAATAGTCTGGTGTCCGCCTAGTAACATGTGGTTCGCCGCGTCTTGGAG
>NW_006263769.1:261918-265886 GCF_000469605.1 Apis dorsata | reverse complement strand
AAAAAAAAAAAAAAAAAAAAAAAAATTAAATAAAAAATAAAAAAATAAGATAAAAAATTACATAAAAATGAATATGCAAAAAAAATTATAATATGAATTTTTTTTTACTTATCATCTTATATAAAATATATATAAAATTGTTGCACTTACAATGAATATTTTAAAGCATCATCTAATTCCATGATTGCAGCTTGATTTCCACAACGATAGCAATAATTAGGTGCTGAGAAGATGGTTACAACATTGCGATCATGACACCTATAATAATAAAATATGTATATATATAAAAAAACTTTATCAATAATATTTAATAATATTTAATAAATTATATTAGATAAATAATAAATATACCAATTATAACCCTCCATAACTAATTGATGTGCTCGTGATACTAATGTTAAGCCATTAGAATGATTAAAAGTTTCTGAAATATCCTGTCCAAAAGTATATCCTGCTCCACGAGGAGAAATACCCCACCCTCCTCTATCATCTGGATCTGACCACAAAAGATCACACATAGGACCCTAAAATAATATGAATAATATTATATATATATTTCAAATTTAAAAAACAAATACAAATACAAACCTCATGTGGTACTTCTTGGAGACGATCCAGGGCACGTATATGATCTAAAGTATCAATCGAAGGTGATAAACCACCATGTAAACAAAATATTTGACCATCTACTAATGCAGTCAATGGTAAATAATCAAATAAGTCCGTGAAGAACTTCCATACATTAGCATTGCCATATTTACGCAAACATTCATCATAAAATCCATATACCTGTGTAATTTGTCTTGATTCATGATTACCTCTTAAAATAGTTATTCTTTCTCTATATCTGACCTATGAAAATAAAATTTTATTAATTGATATAAAAATATAAGAAATATAATATATTTTATGTATATAAAAATCTCAATATTATATTTATATATAATATTTATTCAGAATTGTACCTTGAGTGCAACAAGCAAGGTAACAGTTTCAACAGAATAATAGCCACGGTCTACATAGTCACCCATAAAAAGATAATTTGTATCTGGAGATTTGCCTCCTATTCTAAACAGTTCCATTAAATCATGAAACTGTCCATGTACATCTCCACATACTGTTACAGGACATTTTACTTCTTGTACATTAGATTCTTTAGCTAAGATTTCTTTTGCCTATAAAGTTAAATTAATTATCATATTATTTATAATTATTGATTAAAATTTTTTACTTTAATATTATATTTTAATATTTAATATATAAATATTTAATTAGATAATTTAAAAATATAAAATGATTTAATTATCAATCAAATATTTGCAATATTATAATAATAACAATATTAATGGTATATTGAATATCTTTATAATAAATAATAAAAAAAATTATTAAGAAAATAGTTTTTTAATAAAGATTAAATTAATATAAATATTATTAATAAATATATTATCATTTAAAATAAATTAATAGTAACATTAATTGATACAACTTACGTGAAAGGTAGTAAAAATATTTTCACAAACAGCACTGATATGATAATATAATAGATTAGATAGTATAATAGATTAAAAAATGATATTATAAATATATATTTTATTTTTCTTCAATTGCAAAACATTTTTACTAAATTATTTATTTATTATAATAAATTAAATAAATTTATAATTATCAATAAAATATCATTTATATTTTAAAAAATTTGTTAATTATTTTAATTTTGGATAAATAATAAATATTTATAAATGAATAAATAATAAATATTTGTTGCTTATGATAAATATATACATTTATTGGATTTCAAATTTTAATTATAAAATATTGTAATTTATTTATTATTATTAAATATTTTTTAAAAATTATTTATGTGCAAATATCACACAAACACTTTAAAGAAAAAGAGTAATTGTATAAGATTACTCTAATGTAACATTATAAGTATTTCGGATATGCAAGCATAAAAATTGAAAAGCATTTTATGTGCCAAAAAAATTTTATGTAAAAAATAAAAATAAAATTGTCTATTAATTTCGCAAGTTTGTACATTACGAACAAGTAGCTGTAGAAATCTTGTCGAATAGTCCCGAACACGGTATTTTTTATAACGTCCGATTATAATCGGAAAAAAAAATACTTATTGAAACTGAATTTAGCAAAATTGCAAAACATAAAATATCGATAGTTCCTTTTTATATATACATATAATATATTCAAATATATTATAATGAAATTTGTACATGTCAAATTATGCTCGGTGGTTCAGTGAAGTACAAATAAACGAACATAAAACAGCATAATGCAATTAATTGCAAGACAAACAAAAAATATCTTGATAAAGAAGATACACAAAAAAATTGATAGTGATGATTTTTAATGAATGAAGTACCTTCTCGCACAGTGATTTTACTTGGCTTTCTGTTAGTTGTTGGCAGTTATTTAATTGTTCTATCCATTGGTCGAGTTCTTTCAATGACGCCTTTTCCTCCATCGTACAAATCTACGCGTGAAGTCTACGGATAGCCCGCACTCTTAGCACATGTAATAAAAGTAAAGTAAGTCCGTCTCGTAAACTAAATCATTCGGTTTTACTGGAAAAGCTTTTTAACACAAATATCCCGATCCAGCACACACTCACAAAATGGCCGATTGCGAGTACTGATGGTGACGTCACACTCAATTCATGCGTGCTTCACTAGCTATAACCTGGATTATCATATTGACCAATCACGTTTGGCGTTTATCCTATTTGAACCAATCGCATGTCGATTTTACTCTTGTCACACGTACTATTGTACAACCATGATTGCATCGTTTTAACGACAATGATTATGTTTCTCTTGGAAACATTAGTCTTACAATAATATACAAATATTAGATAAAATTCAATAGAAATAAAAGAAAATTTTAATATAAAATATCTAATGAGATTTTCAAGTTTTATTACAAATTTAATATTATATTTTGCATCTGATTATTTATATTATTATATTGATATAAAAAGTTGTGGAATTTGATTGACAAATAATTAACAACAAAATCTCAAATTAAAAAAATAAATTAAAAATTAAGTTATATTATAAATATTAATTAATATTTATTAATAGTAGTTATTAAATGAAATAATAATTTTCAAAATACAATTATAACTTGAACTTAGCTGCTGATCAAAAAAAAAAAAAAAATAACGGATCAAAATGATTAGTTTTGGAACATATACTATTGTCTCAATTTTTTGTTTTTTAAAAAAATAGTTAATTTTACAAATTCTTGTTTAATGATAATCTCAAATAATTTTGTGCTTCAATTATATTTCAATCATTAAATAATAGAATCAACAAATTTAAAAAAAAATATATTTTAACTAAATATTTATAATATTCTATTAATTAATTTAAAAATTCATTATTATGCAATGAATATTTAAATAAATTTAATAAGTATTAAAAAATAAATTATTTATTATTTATTTAAAGTAAAATATTAATTTTTTTTAATATATATTTATAATTAAGTAAAAAACAAGGTAAAATAACAATAACTTGTTTTTTTAATAATTTTATTTGTTTATTTAATATATAAAGTTAAAATTGCTATTTAAAGCAAAATTCTAACTATATAATTATAATCATTTAAAATTATATTTATGATATTACACTATTTTTATAAAAATATTTTTCTTTATATTGCATCTTATGCTTTTAAAGTTTATTTTTATAATTTTATAATTTTTGTTTTATATATATTTTAATTATAAATTTTATGATTTAAATTTACATTAAATTATATATTTTAAATATTGAAATTTAAAGATTTTTGTTTATGTTAATAAAAATATTTTTTTAAGCATGAGAATATAGAAAAAGAGACAAAAAAGTAAAAGAATAAAATATAAATGACAAAACAAGAGTGAAAAGAAAAAAAAGAAAGAAAATTTTTTTAATTTTGATCGATTATATTTTGAATAATTTATA
>NW_006263769.1:256252-261307 GCF_000469605.1 Apis dorsata | reverse complement strand
TATTTTATAATTATTAATATTATTTTGAATATTTCATGAATATGTATATATCTTTTCATATAAATGAAATATTATTATATATTATTATATATAATTGAAAATATTAAATATATTAATATTTAATTTATATTTCTAATATAATAAATGTAAAAAATTCTAATACTTAATATAATAATAATTCTAACACTTAACTTAATAATAAGATTATTATTTATTTATATCTTATTTATATCTTATTTTATTTTTAAATTGAAAACTTATATGTAGATGTTAAACTAATAGAAGTTAAATTACTTTTTCATTAAGAATAAAAATTAAATTAATTATTTTAATATTTCTGCTATAGAGTTTTGAAATAATAATTTATTTCATATTTATTTTAAATGATAAATTTAAGAATGATTTCATTGAGTTCTATAGATTTCTATAAATTTTTATAGCAATAATGAAATTATATATAAAGAATATAATATTAAATTAAATCTATTCTACGCATATAAAATATTAATTTTAAATGTTAACATTGTATTTATAAAGGTATTTGGAAATTATTTTACTGTATCAACATAACATTAATATATGTTTGAATATATAAATACATTATATTTTAAGTACAGTAAATATCTTTTTTTCTTTTTGTATCTACATTTCAATCAAATTTTTATTGTATATCAATGTTATAAATAAATATATTTTAAAATAGTTCATAAAAATTTTCCATTATATGAACTTTTAATTTATATAATTATAAATATTTTCAATATAAAATTAATATTTTTGTAATACATAATTGTATTATAAAACTATATAAATATACTTTATTTATAAATTAAAAATAATTTTCAATGTTTATTCCAATAATTTATTTTATATTTGTTCAAATAAAATAGAAGAATTGCATAATAATTAAAGTTTTCAATGGATAAAATAATGTGATTTATGAATATAAGGCACTTAACATTTACATACTTATATAATTTCAATATATTTTACATATACATATCATAAGTAAACATAAAACTACAGTATATGTAATATTATTTAATTTAATGAAAAAGTTTATAAAGTATAAAGTCAATTACATATAATATATATAATAAATACTTTATAGAAATTATGATCTTTATAGTAACATTGAAAGATGAAATAAATACATTGAATATTTTGTTATGAATATTGCAAACAGAGATAAAAATATTTAATTTAAAAATAATAAGTTTTTATGATTTTATATATAATATTAAATTAATATTTAATGATTTTTTCTATTTTTAATATTTTCATAAAGTATTTTCATAAATATGTATATATTGAATATCTTTTACTTAAATTTTTTTTTTTTAATTATAAAATTATTTTATATTATATAAAGTTTCCCTTTCTTTTCTTTCAATATCTTTAAAACATCTTTAAAGACATTCATAACATATCTTTAAAACATTAAAAATTAAAAAAATTAATGCATATGTATTCAATTAAATAAAATGAAAAATATTACGTAATCATAATAAATCACATTATTCTTGACTTTAAAATTATAAAAAATATTGAACTATTGAACTTTTAAGCATTTATATTATTTTTTGTTAAAAAATTTACGTTTCTAATTATTCAAAATAGTAACAAATTTCAGTTCTTTAACAACAATATTAATTAGATTATTAACAAAATGTAAAATATAAAAAAATACATTTTATAGTTAAAAAAATTATAATTATTTTTACCTTTTGCTGATAGAGTATAGGTATTTTTGATTTATTTGCTAAAAATAATCTTTTAAAAGCAATAAAAAGAGATAAGCAACAATATCAGTAGATATTATTATAGATCAAAGAATCTTTATCAGAGACATCTATTTTGCAAAATAGTATTTTCTATCTACAAAGTGTTGCATCTAATTGAACTAGCCATGGCAGCAATAATTTGATTTTTCTTCTGTAGTTTGGATCTTTGGCAATAGGATTATGTTCTAAATATACAGTCTGTAATTTCTTATTAAGAGCTAAGTTCTCTATAGTTATCCATTCCTCAATTTCATTGTTGTTTATCTAAAAAAATAAATATTATATATCAAAAAATATTTAAGTGAATATATATATATATATATATATATATATATAATTTTTTATAATATTTTTACCCAAAACTCTTCTAAATCTTCAAGATGTTCAATATTTTCAATTTTTTTTATTTTATTATTTGCTAAATCAAAGGTTGTTAATTTTGAACAATTTGATAATCCTTCAATACATGATATACCATTTTCAGATAAATATATTTGGTCTAAATTTTTCAATTCTTCTAAATTTTCTATTTTTATAATACGATTACTTTGAAGACTTAATAATTGAAGATTTTGTAAACATCCCAAGTTTTTAATTTTTGTTATTTTATTTTTACCAAGAAATAAATTTGTTAGATTTTCAAGTCCTTCAAGATTAATTATTTCTCTTATTTTATTATCACCCAATTCAAGAGTTACAAGATTTTTTAAATGTGATAAATTTTCAATACATTGAATCTTATTTGATGATAGAAACAATTTTTGTAAATTCAATAAATTTTCCAATCCTTCTATTTTTTTGATACGATTAAAAGATAAATCTAAAAGCCTGAAAATATATAATAATTTTATATTACAATTCATATATTAATATTATAAAAATATAAAATATTTTCATTAAGATATTGCTTATTATATATAATTATTTTTTATTTTGTTTATATATAAAAATATAACATACTCCAAATTTACAAGAACATCTAAGTTTTCTATAATAACAATCTGATTATCTCTTAACTCTAACTCAACCAAAGTTGTAAGTGTATCAAGATTCTCAATTTTCTTTATCAGATTCCATGTAAAACATAATCTACGTATTTTCCTCAATGGTTCTAAATTTTCTAATTTTGTTAATCTTGAATGATTGAAATCTAATTCCTAAAACATAATTACATAATTATTTATATAAAAAGCATATTATAAATTATAAATTGTTATTAATAAAGTTAATGAAAAAAATATTAAAAACGAACTTCACTATCAGGATCTATGATAAGAATCTTTTCTGTTTCCTCATTTTCTTCATTTTCATTTTCACCTTCAATTTCAGCTGAACCTTCACTTTTATTATCCTCTAAAACGTGAATATGTTTTTATAAATCTGTATCAACATCTAAATTTTTTTATATTTGATTATTGTGTTATAATAAACAAATATTTTTACAAACAATTACCATTATTTGCCATTATATCAAAATATAATTAATAATAATTTCAATAATGGAATTAATATATTCAGTTTAAAATTGCGTAATAAATTGTAATTAATTATACTGCCTTATAAAGATTTAGCATTAAATATAAAATACTACTGTAGTATTGGTTCGAATAATTTCAAATGATAGTAACTATACTGTAGTGAGTTCCATCTCAAAATGTGAATATAAACTATTATATTGTAAAAATGACAATTACACCGTATATGTTAAAACCGTATATGTAAAAAGTTTGTTCTTAATTTTTACATTTTTTACAATAAAATAAATATTTACAGAAAAATTATTTTTAAATTCATATATTTAAATAGAATTAAAAATTTAATTCTAAGTTTAATAATAAAAAATGAATATAAAGCTATATTATTTAATAAACGATTCTTTTGTTTTTATATTTTTTCGCTGTTTTGAAAACACTAGTTTTATATTATTTTATTATAGAAATATTTTTAATGAACGATAAGAAATTTTTATAAAACTTAATGAAAACGACTATTAAATATAGATTTCACGGTATTGATTTAGAAATATTAAGATCAATTCACATATATTTTTAAAAATATATTAAAAAATTTAATAAATTATACAAAAATATTTTTGTCACTAAATTTTGTTTACTAATTATTTTCATATTTAATAATGTCTCATTTAAATTAATTATAAAAAAAGATAAATATAATTTATAAAATTTTTACCTGAATTCTAGAAGAAATCTAGGGATTAAATTAATGATAAATTTGGTGATAATATTTTTATTTCAATATTTAAGATTTATCAAAATAAAGAAATTAATGTTTATTTAAATAATAATATTGAGCAAGAATTATATTTATATAAAATGTAATAAAATTAAAAGTTTGCTAAAAAGATATTAGGAAAATTATATGTTCATATTTTAATGATGTGTATTCCCTTTTATATATCATTGCCGCGTCCGTGACTTTGATCTGTAGCTAGTCTAGTGAAGATGGCCGAAAACAATGGCAGTGATTATTGAGCTAACTTTGCATTCTCCTAGTAATTGTCAACAAAGAAGTTATCTTTAATTAAAAAGTAACTGAAGCATCTAACATAGTTACACGTGAGTATGATTTCTATTATGATTGTCGTTGTTGCTCAAAATTTTAACCTTCTCATTTAATATAATGGTCATTTAACGCTATAAGAAATAGTAATTGAGCTTTTCATCTTTTCTTACTGTCATCTTGTCTAACATCGAAGAAAACTATTCGAACATTTTTTAGCATATTCGAAATATACTTTTCTAAAAATTTTCTGTAGATATTTAAGCATTTCTACGAACATTATATTCTTTAAATGTTTTTAAATTTCTACGATGTTTTAATGATTATTATCAAAATTATTTCATAAAATTTTAAGTTAATTTTTTTTAAAAACTTATTCTTTTTAATTTAATCTTTTTTGTGTATCCTTTAAAAAATATAATATATATTTATCATATATCATTCATATAAGATAACATCAGTAATAATTTTAAATGATATTATATATATATATATGTGTGTGTGTATATATATAAGATTATTATTAATTATTTTAATCTTTATGACTTAAAGCTTTACTTTATTATAAAATTATTTTCGTAAAAAATAATTTATTTTTCAGCTATTGTTTTTGTTTAATTTCTCAAAATTTTTACATTTGATATATAATATATCAATATATCATATAATATAAATAATAGAAAATATATATCATATAATATAAATAATAGAAAATTACTAAAAATTAAAAAATATAAATTTGAAATTTAAA
>NW_006263769.1:253125-256061 GCF_000469605.1 Apis dorsata | reverse complement strand
ATATATATTTATATATTTATTGATTATATATTTTATATATTTTTTGTTAAATCATATATAAATAATGATAGATAAATTATCATTTTTTTAGATATATATTATGGCAACTGCTATTCAAAAGAATGGCATGAAACCTTTAACAAACACATCAATAAATCATGTAGAAGATGTAAAGAATTTGAATGATACTGATATATGTAAAGAAGAGAAAGATGAAAGGATATTTGATGGACAAATTCAACCTTACATGGAGCCTCATGAACAGGAACCTCGTGAATTGGATATTGTTATTAATAACGTAGTTTGCAGTTTTAGTGTTAGATGTCATTTAAATTTACGAGAAATTGCATTAAATGGATCTAATGTGGAATATAGAAGAGAAAATGGGGTATGTTTTAATTTATTTTTTGTTTTAATAAATTAATACATTTTTTAATAAATTTTCTAATAAATTTTTTAATAAATTATTGTAATATAATATATTTCAATTATGTGTACATGTATAATATATAATTAATGATATTTTTTAGTAATTCAAAGAGATCAAAATGATTCAAAATACATATATATATATATATATATATATTTTGATATTTAGATTTTCTCATATTTACATAATTATTTTTTCAAAATATTTCATCTAATATTTCATAATATCTAAAGCATAATAATTATAACAATTATTTATAATGGAATGAAAAAATTTAAGATGATTCAAATCTATATTCAAATTTATTATTAATACATATACTGAAAAAATAATTGTACTGTATCACAATGTATTAGTATTATAGATATAATATTTACAATTATTATAAATTAGCAATTGATATATTTCGTATAAACATATTAATCATATTAAAAATATTATTTAATATTTAATTTTTATTATTTTCTTTGCTTATGAAAAATTTAGCTTAGATGAATTTGGAATACAAATATAATAAAAAAAAATTTATATAAGCATATGTCTAATGACTTTTCTAAATTAAGTTAGTTAAGTTTATTTACATTTTTAAAGAAATTTATTGTTTTCATTTTCAATTTTTAATTGCTCCAAAAGTTAGATATCTTTATTATAATTATAAATATATATTATTATTGAACTTATAAAAAAAAAAAAACATGAATATCTATAATAAACAATATAATAACCAATATATTTATTATTATATTTATATTAATTTTTCCATTCATAACAAAATATTTAAAAGTACAAATTCTTTTGATTTTATAATTTTTCAAATATTATAGAAAAGCAATCAATAATTCTTTAATTCAATTTTAAATTTGATATATTTATTTTGCATTTTAAAAATATATGAATTTTTATAATTAAAGAAAGAAATTTTTTTAATAAACATAGAATTATATTTGTAAACAATATTTTTAAAATATGTATGTTATAGATGATAACTATGAAATTAAGAAGACCTTATACTACTGCTTCTATATGGTCTTCTGGTAAAGTAACATGTACTGGTGCAACAAGTGAAGTTCAAGCAAAAATTGCAGCTCGCCGTTTTGCTCGTTCACTTCAGAAACTTGGATTTAAAGTACGATTTAATAATTATAGAGTAGTCAATGTATTGGGTACATGTTGCATGCCATTTGCAATCAAAATAACATCATTTTCATCATGTCATAAAGAAAATGCAGAGTGAGTATACTTACAAGCTCTTTTTTATTTATTTATAAGAATATATTTAAGAATATATAATAATTATATATATTATTTAGATACATGTAGATAGATGTTAAAAATTATTTATAGATATATAAAATATCCTAAAAATGTTGAAACATCTATAATTCCTAAAGTAATTTTAAACAACATTTTTCTTCACAAAGACTTTCATTATGGCTTTATTAACAAGTTATCAACAAGTTATTAACAAAAACCTTGACTAATCATAGAGTACTTAATCAAGTCGCCACAATAGCGTTGGCTATGATTGAGCATAAATAAATTTAAGCAACATATGTCGAAAAAAATTGAATATTATAATTTTTTCTCATGATATAATTCGATATAATTTTTTAATAAAAATAATAAAATAAAAAATATTTATATTCATATTTGTATATGTCTCATATTCTACAATATATATTGCTTAAATTTGTTCGTATTTGGTTGATAGCATATAGCCAATATTATTGTCACAGTTTGACTAGATATGTATTCTATAATTAGCCAATGTTTTTTATTAATAATTTGTAATAAAGTTGTAATTTTTTACAAAGGAAATTATTACTTGAAATTACTTCAGGAATCTCCAAATTATGGATTATTTTCAATATTTTTAAAACATTCTATATATATATATATATATATATATATATATTTATGTATAAAAGAAATAAATAAATATAAAATAAATAAAGATATATATATTTAAAATAATACATAATATATATATGTAATAATACATAATTATATATTTAATATTTAATATTTAAAAATATTTATATAATATTATTCATCATTTATTTTGTTTAGTTATGAACCAGAACTTCATCCTGGTGTTACATATAAGTTAAAAGAACCAAAAGCTACATTGAAAATATTTTCTACTGGAAGTGTTACTGTAACAGGTTTGTATTAGTATTGAATTACAATTTATATTAATTATATTTTAATAATTTTAATTATGAAAATATTCATATATATAAATGTATTTTTATTGCTTTTATTTTCAATTTTAATTCCTCTATTTATTGAGTAAATTGAAATGAATATTATAGCTCCCAATGTTGCTGCTGTTCAAGCTGCAATTGAATATATCTATCCACTAGTCTATGAATTTCGTAAGGAAAGAACAGCAGAAGACGAGCTTGCCTTAACAACGAAGAAGCGTAGGATGGGGCTAAGTAAAAGAAGTCGTGATGAGTTCCTACACGATCCAGATTATATATATGATACTATGTTTTCTGAT
>NW_006263769.1:252572-253106 GCF_000469605.1 Apis dorsata | reverse complement strand
GAAGAAGAAGAAGAAGAAGAAGAAGAAGAAGAAGAAGAAGAAGAAGAAGAAGAAGAAGAAGATGAGGGTGAGAGTGATGCCAGTTGGGACTGAGCTATTTATTTTGTTGCTCTTTTGTTAATTGTGAAACTGTTATACTCATATTTTCTTTTTTAAGAAAAAAAGAAAAAAGAAATAGATACATACTGCTTTGTGTATAAAAGTGTTATTGTAAAGAGTGAAGTGAAGCATTCAATAGTGAAAAGACAATGTGCAAGTGTTAGAGACAAATATGCACATACAAGTGCTTTAATCATGGTTATACTAATATTGAATCAATTGAACTGAATTTCATTATCAAAACAATATCATCATAATTTACTTTCATTAATGATATGTATACGTACATAGATTCGTTCATATATATATATATATATATATATATATATAAATCATATATATATTTATACATGCATGTATCTATGTACATATAAATGTTAGACATAGAAATGTATACATATTCATTGTGTTTAACAAACATCTCAACATTTCGAG
>NW_006263769.1:248361-252496 GCF_000469605.1 Apis dorsata | reverse complement strand
AAGTTCAACGTTTTTCATCTTTTTTTTTTTTTTTCATTTCTTTTTAATAGAATTTATTATATTTAAGTAAGAACAATTTTAAAAAGGACTTATTTGTGTAACCATGCTCCTTTATAATTTAAATAGTAGCACGATTCGCGTTTAAGTTTCTCATTATGTAATGATAGATTATGTACTGAAAAATTTTGATAGTGATGAAAAGCGTGTATGCATATTTTTGCTGTCTTTTGTTTCATTTCTTTCTACTTATAGATATAATCTATTTTCGCTTAATTAACATACTGTGCCAAAGATAGATGTTCAAAATTTGAGGTAAAGTGATCAAGGATATCTAAAAAACTAAAAATTTTGTTTAATTATTACAATTAATTTTTGCATTACATATTATAATAGACATGAAGATATTTTTAAATGATTTTTTTATAGTAAATAACAAAAAAATTTATTTAATTTTATTTCATTTAAAAAAAACTTATTTTTTGTTGAAAAATTAAAAAATGAAATATTGAGAAAAATTTTATATTTATCATTTGCTTTTCTTTTAAATGACTGTTTTTGATAGTAATAATAAAGAATATTATTTAAAATAATTATCTTTAGCTGTTAATTACATAGGCTTTGATTGCAAATGTTTTAATATTTGGCTTCACTATTTATATCATTGTACAGTTTCAAAATTGAATTTTAGTTTAATATAAATTCAGTCAGTTAAATCTCTCGTTTTTGTTATTTCAAAATATAAAAAATGAAACATAAATCATAATATAATATGAAATGATTTATTTTATTTGTTGACGATTGCTTAAAAATTTAAAAAATAGGATAGTATATGTTTTTAATTTCTAATACTAATTATCAATATGTAAAAGATTTTTACTCATTTATTTATTTATCACTTGCAGTATCCTCATGACGATAAGTGCATTTGAATTATATATTATCATTGTCATTTGTTAGTCTGAATTAATCAATATTGTATATTGTAGTTTGAGAAATAATAAATATTTGTTTCATAAAATATTCAATATAAATATTTTAAATACGAGATGCTTGACTGACATAAAGCTATTTTTGAATTTTGTTTGATAATAAAAATTATGAGTATATAAAATACAAAATTTTATACAAATATTGTATTTTAAGACTAACAGAAACTTCTTCTGACTACTTTTCAATTATTTAAAAATATTACCTAAAATAAGATATAGTGTACATAAATCAAATTATGATATGCTAAATATATCAATATGCAATTAATTGCATGTTCTTCGAATACAAAACGCCTATTTTATATTTGTTATTAATTATATACATGCACTTTTAATGATTCTTTTTCATTACGTATATGTAAATGAAAAAGAATATTGGTAATATTATAATAAAAATTAATCTGTACCTCGTGCCATACAAGATTATTTGTTATAAAATTTCATTGAATTTTTATAATTCATTATGATTTATTAATTGTATAACGAAACAAATTTTTTTACAAAAATGCTATAGTCACTGCCCTTAGTATATTTGATGCAAAAAATAAGAATTCAAATTTAATCAAATATATGACATTAAACAACGAAGTATCTTAATTTTATATTATCTACAAAATGCAATATAAATAAAATTTTTTCTTTAGAAATGGCAATAATGTCAGAACTATTACTAATATTTTCAATTTTATTAAATTTAAAATATATATAAATATTTTTTTTTTCTAATAGAATTTAAAAATATATGATAAATATATATAAAACACTATATATTCATGTTTGCTATCATTTTCAAACAAAATATTATTGATTTTAAATTTTAAATAAAAGTTATTCATAAAATTGTCATAAGCATTCATTTAGCATTTATAAATATAATACATAAATTCCGTTTTGTTAAAAAATTATATAATTTTTTTATTTCTATTTAAAGTTCTTCATGTATGTTAACTAATTTTAAATGATTTTTTTTAAGAATTTGAAATATAAAATATATATATTGAAATTTGCGATGTAAGTAAAAATAAATTTATAACATTTTTTCTATCTTAAATAATGTTATACCATCTTTAATGTGATTATTAGATGTGTTTTTTTTTTTTTACGTGAAATAAATTTTTTTATTTATGAAACTATGCAAACAATGCAGTATATAAATTTAAAATTTTTTAGAAAAATTATTCAATATTTAAAATATTTCTTTTTTAATTGAATAATTTAAATATGTGTTTCTGGCATTGTTCCATAAATTTTAAAATTGGAATTTAAAGAAATTATTTAAGAAAATTCAATAATATAATACTTTTTTCAATTTAGTATTTATGTAAAAAAAAAAAATAATTTAATAGTATTTCATGTTTATATAATCACAACGCACATAATGAATTTTTCTTATATTTTACAGCATTTTTGAAATTAAAAGTAATATTTATTGCAGAATTATTTTTTAAAATATCATTAATGTATGATTGTATGCATGAAGTACAGAAATATTTATTATTTATATGAAATAAAAGCTATATAATTATGATTAGGAATTGTGTTTTTTTTTTAATAGTAAGTAGTAATCTTATTTGAAATATTAAAAATAAACAAAAGTATTTCTTTAAATATTTTCTTTTAATTATAATTGGCGATGTTTTATTTTCTTTTGAATACAATTTAATGTTGTAAAAAAAAAAAATATTACTATTATTATTATTTTTTCAAAGCATTTTTTGGTATATATTTTGGAAAATTTAAAAAAATAAATTTATTAATAAAGTTGTATTCAAATTGAACTTAATGTCAACATGGAACTGCAGTGATATCATTAGTATTAATTTAAATTAATTTCAAAATAAATCATTGTATTACAATTGAATGCATGACTGCCAGTCATAGACTATAATTATATAAATGCTATTTCATAGTTTAATTTGAATAAACATAACTATTTCAATGATTTTTTCAAATTCATGACAATAAAATATTAATCGTTATTGTTTATTGCTATAATATTGTATGTTTATAATAAATTCCTTTGATAATAATTTATAATAATAATTTATCTACTATCTTTATAATGAAATATTAGGCTTTTCAAAGTAGTTCATGCACCATAAGTATTGGATATAATTGCTATAAATGTTTTTATTTCTGAGAACATTATATTTTAAATTTTTAAAAATTATCTTATGTTGCACGTACTATCTGATTTGAACAAATTAACTATAATTAATTTATTACAATTACTGCAATAGAAAAACAAAATTTTATTATTAAAAATGTGCACTTTTACCAAATCTGCTAAATTCCGTGTTTATTATTTTTAAATAGAATTTCACATTCCAGGCCGCCCAATACTATCATTTTCTAGTCGGAGAATATATATACACCAAAGACAGTCCATAAAAGCATATTACAATTTAAAATAGTATAGATAACATGAATACATTGCTCAAGATTGATTACATTTAACTATACTATTCATAGTAAAATGCTTATTATTAATGGAAATGTATAACAATTTTCCATAATATTTGCAAATGAAATATTATTTTATATATTATTACAAAAAAAAGAATTTATTGAAAATTTTGGTAGAGGTGAACATTCTCTGTCAATTCTTTTATGTACTTTATAATCACAACATTCATTAATATTTTGATAAAATATAATTTTTTAGCATATTATTTTATTAATAACTAATTTAATATGCATATAAATAATTAAACATATGAGCACATATCCACCGATTTTTAAAAATAGTTAATTTGCAGCTTAAATGTAAAGATTTTTAGATGATATAAATATTATGATATTAAATAAAATTTTATAGATTCAAATAATTAATTAAACACTAGAGATAATTTATAACATATTATAATATTAATAGAAATTCTAAGTTCTTGATGTTATCATATAAATATTTCTTCCTATATTTAAATTATTATTAACATCATGACAGACTACAACATAGTTGTATTAATTTATAATGGGGAAAAAAATTTAGAAAAATGTATTATATGACATTATATTAATTGAATAATACACACATTATATGCAGTAATATATATAGTAAATCTTTCAATCTTTTAATTCAATATAATTTTTTTATTCATTCATTATATAATATGATTGAACTTTTAAGCAATATAGATAGTTAT
>NW_006263769.1:242421-247867 GCF_000469605.1 Apis dorsata | reverse complement strand
GCAAAGAAATATATTACTCAATTTCAATTTGAATTATTTTTTTTTATGAAGTTTTTAAAACCTATTTTATTATTTTGTTTAAAGATAATTTATGTATCAATATGATATATTATTAATTTTTTATTAAACTATCAATAGTATTAATGATAATATAGTAACACACACCCACACACACACATATATATTATTTTAAAGTATAATACAAAAAGTAATATTGCATGAATGGCCTTTTCTAGAAGCAATGTGTATTTAGAATACATTCAATAGATATTACAAATTTTGAATTTAAGAGATGTTCACACTCATTGAATTCTCAAAGAAACTTATTGCATGATTACTATTAAATGATTTTTTATTTATTTAAATTGAATAATTTTTAATTTATTGCAATGTTTATATTAAATATTAATGTATGAAACGAATAAAATAAATATAAACGAAAAATATAAAAAAATAATAAAAAACTGTATAATTTATAAAATATAAGAACAAGCCATTCATTATTAATTTATATGTAATTTTTCATTAGGCATATATGTATTAAAGACTGTTAAATGAACTGTAAATGAAAATTTTTATGTAAATGAAGAAATAAAATATAACGATTAATTTAAATTGACTTATTTCATGTACATACTTGGCTTCATAAGTATAAATTTTATAAATAAAAATATAATTTATTTATAATTAAAAATATCTTTATATTACAAAAATATTTTGAATATAAAAAATAAATTTCAAAAATATTATAAACATTTTTATATTCATATTTAGTATTATAATTAATTCTGAAATATACTAAGAAATTCATTTATTGTTGGATAATAATGTAAAGCTATACTCATAGCATCCTGTTAAAAAAAAATGTTATTGTTTTTAAAATAACTTTTTATCTAAGATATATTATTAAATATTAAAAATTATTGTATTTATTAATATTTATTATATATTATTATTTTGAAAGTTTTATCATAAATTATATACAATAATTATATTTTATTACTAACCTCTTTTGTGCTAATATTTAATCCAGTTTTGCTCAATGTACATTTATAAGGTAAAACTGAATAATGATTACTAATATTTAAAAGGCAATTTATATTGCATTCTTCTAAATCTTCCATCATATCCATTGGAATATCTTTTAAAAAATATTTATTTTTGTGATTCTTAAATGGCTGAAAAATATAAATTTATCAAAAAATATATTATTAAATGCATGTAGTTTTTTTATTTTTAATTATAATGATTTTATAGAAAAATATTTTAAATATAATATTTTTATATTATCGATTATAATTAATTAATTGATAATCTTTCAATATAATTATTTTAATACAAAAATTTCTAAAAATTAAATTAATGAAAACAATTTTATTTAACAAATATTTAATTTTAATTTATAATACATAAAATATCATAAAAATTTTTTTCTAAACAATTGAATAAGTAAATATTTGCATTTCACTTTTTAATTAATTTAATTAATTAATTTTTAAACGAAAATTTTAATATTTAATTATATATTTTAATTATATTTTTTTATATCTGATATAACTGAAATGGAATATTTACATACCTCATCATACCATAATGCTTCAACAATTTCTTGAGCATAAATAGATATTGTATAAATTTTTTTCTTGAATAACTTTTGTAATTTAGGAGTTTTTAATTGCAAACTTCTATCGCGATATCTATGAATAAATGTTGAAATTAAAAAATTATTTATAAATATAAAAAAAATAATAAGATATATACCTTAATAATAATTTACATATTTTTGATAAAATAGCAAGATGTTTTGTAACAAAAGCTCCATAAATTACTGCAGAAGGAGCTAATGTAAAAAATAATATAGTACTTTGATTTTCCAATATACAAAGCTAAATATTTTCAATAAAAAAATTAGACAATTGTATTATTAATATTTCACATATAATAATATTTTGATTTAATAATAACTTATTATTATTATATTTGTATAATTATTTATTCATTATATATATATATATATTTTTACTTACCTCTTCATAAAATGATAATGCTTCTGAAAGTAATAAAATATTATATGAATGTATATTTAAACCAGATACAATAAGCTCTTCACAGATTTTTGTAAGAATAGGAATTACTTCTTCTAAATTATCCATTGTACTTTGTCCTAAAAATGGTGCAGGTGTTTTATGGTAGCATTCTTTAAATCCTTGACTAATAAACTACAAAAAATATTTTAAAAATGTTTTTAGATTTAATTGTACTATTTTATTAATAATTATATTATTTTTTTATTAATATTAACTTTGATATTAATCTACTTTCAATAAAAATAATTCATGTAAAATAATTGAGTTATTGATATAAAAAATTATAAGTTATTGATATAAAAAATTATAAAAATTAAAATAAATAATAAAATAATTTTTTTAACATACCAAATTTGTTATCAATATTTTTAATGTTTTGATGATTTCACATTTTATCATTAAAGATGATTCATAAAACATATTTTGTACATGTACTAATATTTTTTCTTGTAAATCTAAAAATATTTTATTTTTATAATATATGTTTTTTATATATATATATATATATAAATATTAAGGGATTATATACACGTTAAAAAAAAATTAAAAAAATATGAGATCTTTTTAAATTATATTCCTTTAACATATAAATTTATTTTATTTATTTTAAAATAAAAAAGATTCTCTAAATTAATATGATTACTAATAATTCTGTTAAATATATGTAATGTTAAAAAAAAATATATATATGAATATATATATACTTTCACACAATAATAATCATAAATATTCAATTACAAATTATTCTTAAAAGTGTTCTTTTTTTATTTATATTATTTTTTATTATATAATAGTTTGCATAGAATCCCTTAATAAATACATTTATTGAAAATATACCACTGATAGATAGAGAAGTCATCCATTGTAATAACATTAGTAATTTTGATTGATATTCGCCTGTATTAAAATACAAATATTCACCAAGAAAATGATTGACAACAGGTATATCTTGTTGCATATATCGTGAAAATTCTATAGTCATATCAAGTAACTTATTAATTTCTTCCATAGAAAATTTTTCATTTTCTAACATAAATGCTGAAATGAAAAACATTAAACATTTTTCTAAAAAGATATTACATATGTTTAAAAATAGATGTAATACATATTATTTAAAATATACCTCTTATTAAAGTATTATAAAGATTATAAGAAAATCTACTTTGATACTGGAAATTGCTAAATGTAAGAAGATGGTATCCAGCAGTATTACTTAAAAGAGATATAGCATTACATGGTAATTCTACACTTAATTGTAATTTTCCCAATTCTTCTATGCTGAAATATTTTAGAAAAAAAAAAATATAAATCAATAAACATTTACAATGATAAAATTTATTTATATACCTAGAAATGTCGAAAATAGATTTTTTATTCTTCTTTTGAAAAATACTAGAACCAATTTGGAAGTATCCTACAGATGGTAATAGAGATGTCATAGTTTTCTTTGTTTTCTTAGACTGTCAAAATTAAAAAAACTGTAAATTTTATTTTTAAGTAAATTCTATAATTATTACACTTACTTCAAATGTATTCCAATTAAAATATTCCAAATGTAAGTCTTGTGTTTGTTGGATTTCTAAACGAGTTTTAGCATCTTGAAACATTAATCGTAAAACTTCAGGTATTGGTTTCCATACACTTTCTGTATTTATAGATTGAATTTTTTCAGGAACTAATTCAGGTTTGTAAGATTTAAATAATCTAAAATAAATTTTGAACAAATTAAAACATTAAATTTTTAAAATAAGAAATTTGAAATCATAATTACTTACGACAATAAAACAATAATATGTTTTTGTGGTTTTGAATATTTCTGATGGAGGGTTAATAATCTAGATATATTTCTACGTGTTACATCTTCTGGTTTTGTTAATACATAAATAATACGTGCTATCTGTCTTTCCTATGATAATAGTAAAAAAATATTCAATAATATATAACTATATTATTGTTACTATATTATATATATAGTTATAATAATATAGTATATATTTATAATATAGTTATATATATATTATAATTATTATCAAAATTTCTAATTATAATTAGAAAATATAATTATATATATTATAATTTTTTATATGAATTATAATATAAACAAAAAATACATTTACCAATTTTTCTTTTTTTAATATTATATAAAAAAAAACATCATAATATATATTTATAACTTTTTTATCTATTAATTGATGATCCAATATACCTATAAAACATATATTTTAATTTTAATCTCAAATATTCTATCTATTTTATTATATATTATATTTTAATATTAAAAATTAATATTAGTAATATTACCAATTATCCATTGCATAATAATGATGGATACAGAAAGAGGAAGTTTATTTATAGATGATAAACACCAAGAAATAATGGATTTAACTGCATGTTCAGATATTTTATATTGAGGAATTAAACATTTTGCTAAAGATACCAATTTAGTAGCACCTATTAAATATATTTCTTATTTTATATTTTTTATAAAATGTAATTATTTATTTTTTATAATATTTGAAATATACTAACTTAGATCTGTATTTATAATAATATTTACTAACAAATCAATATCTTCATCCATCAAACCTTTTGATGCAGCATAATTTTGTAATGTACTGAGAGATTCTTCAAATGCAGGATAATCTTTTTTCTTTACTTAAGAAATGTAATAGAAAACAAATAAAATATAATTATTAAAAAATGTATGACTGAAAAAGTTTTATTATTTATTATTTGAAAGATAAATATAAAATAAATATCATTAGTAACATACTTTTTAAAACATTTAAAAATTTAACTACAATATTTCTTTCTTCATCAATTGACATTTTTGTATATTGTATAATAATTATTATTATTATATATTATGTTTATTATTTCTCAGTTAAATCATTCTTATCACATTTACTAATCAAATTATTACTTCTTTTAAAAATAAAATAAGTGAAATAAAATGCCATAACCTATTAATATAACAATAATATTAGAATTACTGGAAATAATCTTCTGATTTTAATGATCTTGATATATATTATAGAAATCAATATTAAATTAAATAACTTTTTTTCTATGTAACGCTTGCTTTTAATTATCAAAATATTTATAAAAAATAATTATTATATTGAATTTTATTTCATTGCTTATATATATATATATATATATATGAGTCCATGACAACGTATCAGCATGCGATCACTATATATATCTATCTCTATAAAGATATTGCAGAACTTAGAAATTGCATGAAATTTAATATTAACAACATTTTTTACAAGTCAAATGAAGAATGCATGTATTAAAAAGAGTTATTTAAAATGTTAATTTTAATAAAGTTATTAAAATCAATATTAAAGATTTTA
>NW_006263769.1:232671-242062 GCF_000469605.1 Apis dorsata | reverse complement strand
TATTTTTCATATTAATTTATTTAATTTTATTTAAATAAAAATTTTAATATATCGTATTTTTTTTTAATTTATCTTATTTTTTAAAAATTCTAAACTATAATTACACATATACATATATATGTATTATATATTTATAATATATATTTAATATATTAATATATTATATATATAATATATTTACATAATTACATAAATATATATTTATTTTCTGAATCATTGTCAGGGCAACGCATCATAATGGCTGCCATCGAAATATTTTCGAGTTCTATTGATTATAAGTATAAAAGTAAAATATGTTCTTTAAGCTTTTTCATTGTATTATTACTCATAATTTTATCATTGATTACACCACTTTTTATTATTTATAATACAGGAGGTATATTTTTTAATATGTTATTTTGTGTATATTACAAATATGATTGTTATATATTTTTATTATTTTGTTGCTCAGTTAATTATTATAATTTTTAGGTTTCTTATTGAAGAATCGTGTACTCATGGAAAAACCTGATGTGTTTTTTAATTATAAATATTTATTATTAGCAAATAAAGATTTTAATACAAATCCTATAATCTGTTCAAGTTTTAAAATGTACAAGGATAATGAAATTGAAGATAATTGTACATTAATAAAGGTTTTATCTTTATATTATTATAATGTATAATGTAAAAATTTCATAGTGCAAATTATTGTACTAATATCTATTCAATTTTTTTTTTGTATATATTTTTTTTATTAATCTTTTGAGATTTTAGGTTCGAGAAATAGATACAAATATTGATGGTAAAAACGATATTTTAAAGTTTGAGGCACATTTTTATACAAATAAACCTATAAAGTCTCTTAAACTTTTACTTTTCTTTAATTTTCAATTAAAGGTAAAAATTTGATTATTTTTATTTTATTATTTACAAGTAATGACATATTAATTTGTTATAGCAATTGTTTGATGCAACAATAGAATCTATTGCATTCTTTACTCATGTATTAAATGAAGAAGTTCAAAAAATACAGTTTTATGGAGATTTAGTATTGCAACAAAAAGGTCTTCTTACTAGTGAAGGCTTATATGAAGTATATAATCATAGTTTGGAAATTGCTGATTATTCTTTGAATGAAGTACTTATGCAAAATTTTAATAAAAAATGTTAGTAGCATTTTTCGGTATAATTTTTTGTAGTTAAAAAATATAATAAAAAAATAAAATTTATTTCAGTTACAGCAAAAATAAATAATAAATATATAAGTGAACAAATAGGTAATGTAAATGAAAATATAATAGTCATTCAAGGAGAATTATTTTATAGAGAACATTTAATTTATTATCAGCCTAATATTTTGGAAGAATTAAAGTGGATATGGGTGCAGTATTTTTCTACTTTTCTTGTTTTTGCTTATGTAGCAAGACATATTTTAATTTTTTTATTTTCAAATCGATATTTGAATTGTTATATAATAATACCATGGAAAAATAAATAATATGTATATATTATTAATTAATAATTATTTAAATTATTTTTTTTATCTTCTTTTTTATTGGATTTATAATTTTTTTTCGTAAATTGTAAATAATTATTTAATCTAATTGTTAATGTAAAAGATATTAAAAATATTAAAAGTTAAAATATTAAAAATTTTCACAATATTTTTAATGTTATTTTTAATATTATATTGTATATTGTCTAAATTTTATATTACAAATAAATTTTTTAATTTATGCGATTTTTATGATATATTAAATTTAATATGTAATATAATATTAAATTCCTATGTAATATAATATTTAAATACTAATATCGAATATCATAAATTGAATTATATAATATTAAATTGTTTATTTATATATAGAACTATATTTTTATGAATTTGTAAAAATAATAATTATATATAATTATAATAAAAAGAAAACAAAAAATTAATAAGAAATATTATATATATATTTATAATATTTTCATTATATTACGATTATAAAATATAAATAATTATAATTGATTCTCTAATCGTTAATCGTTAATCGAAAAATAATTCTCTTTTATTATAGGAAAATTAATTCTCTTTTATTATATTAATAACTTATTGTAATAAATAACATTTACTTTTGTATTTCCTAATAGATTTAGATTAATTGATAATAAGTTGATAAGTTGATATTTTTTTATATAAATTTCATTTTTAATGTTTATATTTAATAATATATAAATAAAATTAAGAATTGTTTTTTTTCTAAATTGTTATTTAAAAATTCGCATAATTTTAGAATTATATACAAATATAAATAATTTTAAGTTACGTAATATTTATTTTGAATATTATTTAAATAAATTAATTTTGAATTTTTTTTATATAATATAAAAAAAGATACAATATTTTATTATTTAAAATAAATTTATCATATTTTTACTATTTGTATGTCTTAAGTTCTAATATTTTATTTTGATTAATATAAAAGGAAGTGATTGATTTAATTATCAATTATCAACTATAAATAAATTTTTTTGTCATTATTATTAATGAAATGATATAATAAAAGACTATTTTATAAAATTTTTTAAATCGATTTTATCTTTTTAAAATTTTTTAATTATATATAACTTCAATTTTTGAAAAAAATTGCTTTTATTTTAATTATAAATACATAGTTTTTTTCTTAGAGATTTGACAATTTATGATCGAAAATTATTGTCAATCTTAGCCAAGATCTTTAGAAAACGCATCAAATTGTTTATACAAAACAGAATAGAAAAATTTATTTTCGCGGAATATAAATAAGAAAACTCTGATTTCGAAGAAATTTGAAAGAGTCTTGTGATTGGTGGAACTAACAACCCTTCTGAACTACGCGCCCGGCCAGTTCAATGAGGGTGGAGACTGCGCCGTGTTCCGTTCCATTCTTCGTTTATCATATTCTTGACACGCGATTTTTTTGTAAATTATTTATACCACAAATGTTTTAGTGGCCATTTAAAATGATTCACAAACAATCGAGTATGTCAGAAAGAAATAAACCCTGATCAAAAGGAGAACAGGGTGAGTGTGTAGTGAAGAAGTGTTGTTAGTAGAGATTACGGATGCTGCCACGATATGTTTACCGAACCTTGCACCAAATCTTTCGTATTTTTATTTCATATGGCAAACATTTTTGCTTTTCATATCATATTTTATTACATTTTAAGAACGTTCCTTTTATCAAGAAATATATTTTTGTAATTTCAAAAAAAATTTCTTTTTCTTTTTTAAGAAAAGACATAATATGATGTTTTATAATGATTATAATGAATCGTATACAATGTCGTTTTTAAATTATGAGAAAAGTTGTGATTCTAAAGTGAAAACGAATTTGTATTATAATAGCATAGAATGTATATAATGATTTATTAATTTTTATTATAATATATTATTATATTATAATTTTAATAATTTACAATAATAATTAAACATTTATTAGTCTATTTTTTTATCATATTTATAAATTATGAATTATAATTTGCCATATGGTAATAAACAATAAACAATAAAATTCTAATATTATATTATTATTATTATTATTATATACTTTAATTTTAATGAAAAAGATAATATTTGTAAAATTTGTAAAAATATTAATATTCATATTTAATAAATGAGTTTTATTTATCTTTTGCGATAAAAATATTTTTTAAATTTTTGTTAATTTCAATTGATAAGGATTATAATAAAAATTGAATTTTAATGTTTAATTACTATTATTTTAATAGCCATAATTATTATTTATGTTGTTATAAAATAATGATTAAGATAATTATTTAATCATGATTATAATTGCAAAAATTATTGTAATAAATTACAAATTTATAATTAGTGTGTCAATACTGGAAAAATCATGTCCACAAGATCGAAAGAGAAAGTGGTGGCTGCTTTCCGAAAATTTTTTCGATCTTCAGAGAAGATTTCGGAACAAGATGGAGCAAGTAGTTCGACGAGTTCACCATCGAGAAGGCTTTTAAGTCGGCATCGTCCGGATGCAGTTACTCCCACTGATGGTGCATTGTCGGATAATCCGGGTGTTAGCAATTCCAATCATGGCAGTTGTTTCTTCAAATCGAAAAAAACCACTAATAATTCTACGCAGGTATTTTACATTACATGGTTATTTATAAAACAATATAAATACAAACATCTAATATATTTCTTATATTAAAAATAAAGATTAAAACAATTTTGTTCAAGAGTAAAAGTTTTAAATATATTTATGTTTAAATTTTAAATTTACTTTACTTTTTAAATTTTAAATATGATAAATATAATAATGATAAATATATAATGATAAATGAAAACTTTTTTAAATATAATTTTATGATTACTTTTAGGGAACCATGGCGATGCCGGATAAAAGAGTACGTTTACGTCGTTTAATGAAAGAGCTTAGTGAGATTCAAAGAATGCAGCATCGACTCGAATCGACTTTCACTGCAGAATTGGTAAATGACAATTTATTCGAATGGCATGTGAGACTACACAAGATTGATCCGGAAAGTGAACTGGCTGCAGATATGAGAGAGCTCAATATACCTTATATACTTCTTCACGTGGTATTTCCGGAGAATTTTCCGTTTGCGCCACCTTTTATGCGTGTTATTTCGCCAAGAATTGAAAAAGGATTCGTGATGGAAGGAGGTGCAATTTGTATGGAACTTCTTACACCTAGAGGCTGGGCTAGTGCATATACTATTGAAGCTGTAATCACACAATTTGCAGCTAGTATTGTTAAAGGCCAGGTGAAATGTCTTTTAAATTTTCTTTTATACTATTTTTAAATTTTCTATTTTATTCGAATTTTTATTGAACTCTCTCTCATTTAATACATTTATTTATTTGAAACACTATATAATATTTTTTTCATTTTAATTTCAAGTATTCAATTTTTCCACATATCTCTTAATATAATTTTTAATAATAAATAATTGATATATTAAAAAAAATTTATTTAAAATTATTTTTCAGGGTCGTGTAGCGAGAAAACCAAAAACGAACAAAGAATTTAACAGACGTTCCGCAGAAGAATCTTTCAGAAGTTTAGTAAAAACGCACGAGAAATATGGTTGGGTTACACCGCCGCTTGCAGAAGGTTGATCTACTAGATCATTTGAAAAATAAAAGACTTCGTTGTATTTAAAAAAAGTATACATATATATAGGTTATAAATGTGACTTTCGAGTCGGTATCATTATATTCTTTTTCCGTTCGGTAATAATAATAATATAATTATACTATAATAGCATTAAATAATGCCTTTATAAATGCAATATTTGGGAAAGGAATAATGGACGATAGCAAAATATTTAAAAAATTTTTAGAATTTTTGACTTGGTTGAAACGATGAAGTTCGCTTATAAAAACGTTATTTATTTTTCAAATTTATAATGAAAATTTATTGTAAATCTATCGTGACATTTGTATGAACAAAAATCATATTATAAAGATACATATTTTATAATTTTCATATAGTTATTCAAAAGTATTTCGATACTTTTGTTAACAAATTATGAAAAAATGTCTTTCATCTATGAATTTGATTTTATTTTATTAAAATATAAGAATAAGAATTAATGTTAACAAACATTAATAAACAAATTGAGCTTATATTACGATAATCGAGAAATTTGCGTTGCCAAATTATACGAATTACAATAAACATAACAATAAAATTAAGTAATTTTAATGAACATAAATGATACAAAATTTAATAAAATAATGTATATTTATAATAATTGTATTTATAAAACGGAGGAAGGAAAATGTAGTCTTTCAATTCAGTATTTCTTTATTTAAACTTCCATCTATTGGGTATCATGATGCCACAAATACATGCATAAATTTTTATATTGCGACGATTAATATTTAATTAATATTTAACAGTTAATAAAAAGATATAGATTTAAGTTTCGTTTTTACTATACAGTCAATTTAGGATAGAACAATGTAATATAATTTCTAATATACTGAAATTAAGATTATTCCATCATATACAGATACATATAAGTAAAATTCTGTACTATTTAAATTAATGCATTGATTGTATATTGATATGTTCTATTTACTTGATATGTTGTATTATTATTTATTATTGATCATAAAAAAATGAAAAATATAAAATATTGTTTATTATTTAATTTAAAATATTATTAATTAATAATATTATTTATTTAGTATTAGTAAGTAAAAATTAATTAAATAAAAAATTTATTACATTAATATGTTATATTTATCATAATATTTATTGTTTACAAATTTGTCGTTATTATATGTTGTTTTCTCATTAATACTCTTTATGTATTTTTAATTTCAATTTTATCATTGTAATTACAAAATAATAAATTTTCATGAATTTTTAATTTTCATTAATCTATTTCAATAATATTGTATAAAAATTACTATTTTGGTTGTAAGTTGGCTAAATTTATAATATTACATATTATAAGTTATATTTATATTATTATAATTTGATAATAACATAATTTACATATTATTTAATCATATTATTAAATCATTTTTAAATTTTTAAATTAAAATAACAATCATGATTTTTCTTAATATTTTAGAAACATTCTTACCTCATAATCATACAACATAATTAATATAATATTCAGCATTTTAAATATTGATATAATTATAAAATAATCATTATCTTGTAATGAAAAGTATTGTTTCAAAAACAAAATTATTAAATCAATTTATGAACTTGAGTAAATTAAAAGATAATTAACATATTCAGAATATTATTTATTAATTAAATTAATAACAAGTTATTAGTTTTAGTAGGAACAAATTTTATTAAAAAAAACACGGTATTTAACATTGTTATATTTAATTTTTTAATATAAATCTAATCATATTAAAAAATTATATTACAATAATTATAGGATTCAGAATTTCGTTATATACAAGGCACATCATCAATTATTATTTTTTGAATACATTTACTGTTATAATCAATCGCTTTAAATATATAAAAATACTCAAAAATATTTCAAAAAGAAACTTGTATTATATTAAGTTACAATAAAAATTGTAACAAATTATTTCATTTTTTTAAAAAACTTATTCATTAAATTATATACATTATAATTAAAACTGATGTATTCTTAGAAAGAGGCTAGAAAGGTATTATAATAATAGAAGATTAAATTTGTTAATCTACAAAAATTCAATACAGTAATATATAGTATAAAATATTATCTCTTTGTAAAACTTTTTTTACATTGTATAAAATATCCAATATTCTTAATATAATATGCAAGATATCGTTATATTTTTTATTTTTTAAATGCAAAATTTGACCAGATATGATATTACATACTTCTACAATAGTAGAAATATAATCATGAATTACAAAGTATATTTTTCAAATTATAGCACATCATTTTTTTGAGCATCTTATATATAATTTATTAATAAATAGAATCAATAAAATGTGATAAAGAAACAAAATATTTAAGAATTATTATCACTTATCGATCAAACGCTTACAGCGTTTATCTATTGAATAAGATAGTTAATCAAAAAATATATTATAATGAATAAAATAATAATTCAATTTATATATACAATTAAATAGTTTAAATATTAAGATTGTACTATTTATATTATTATTATTATGCGTGTACTTATTTTCATTATTATAAATGCAATATTCACAATTATTTATCAAGAAATTTCCTAGATTTTTATCAAAAAAATTGTGCTCAAGATTTCTAAAACAATCTAAAACATATCATTTAAATTTAATTGTATACTTATAAATATTATGTTTTTTAATTTAATTTTTGCCAATATACAAGATAGATCTCATATATTTATGAAATGAATACTTCTTGCAGTCTTATGATTTTATATTGTATGTATTATCTACAAGATGCAATAAACAATTTCATGATTATATATACAAAGTGCTTAAAAATTGTAGGTTTACTTAAAATAAATTAAGGAATAAAATAAGAATATTTATAAAGAGATTACAACAATTTTTTTTTAATAAAATAAAACTTAATATTTATATAAACTTCTATTCTATTATAAACTTCTGTTTTAAAAGAAAAAATAAAGATATAAAAAATAATATATTTCATTCATAGTAATACTATTAAATAATTAATTTTTAAAATATCTCTTTACTCTTAGATTTTTCTTAATATTCATATTTTCTTTTATTTATCTTGAATAATAATTCATATTTACAAATTTTATAATTAAATAAGCAATTGGTTTTTTAATACATTCGTTTTATATCTAAAAATTTTTTAGTATAGATATTTATTTTATTATACCTACAATTTTGAAACAGTTTGTATAAATAAAAAATTTAATGAATAAAATTTAAAGTGAAAGAAGCGATAATTCTCTCATATTTAAATATATTATATGAATGATATTTTGTTATTATATTATTATGAATATAGATTATTAAAAAATTATTATTGCATATAAATGATGATTCTTTCAATTGACATAGCTAATCAAAATTACAGACATATCATCCATATATGTAAAAATATAAATCAAGTATGGTTAAAGTTCATTTATAAATTTTACAAAATAACAATATAGATTTTATTGGAATGTTATGTTTTCATATGAAATCAGATGATTATTTGTTTTTTATATATGTTTTACTCTTTTTTATACATTATTATTGTCATTTCTAAAATTTATAAATGAACAAATTGATAAGTCATTGCAGCACATATTCATATTGTAGAAATTTCTATCTATGAAACTATATATTATAATAAAAGGACATTGATGATCAATCACTTCTTTCTTCTTGCACGCACATGAATAATTTAGCACAAATCATATTGAAATTATCTGCAAAAAATAAATCATTTTTAAGTATATAAATATTTTAAATTTTACATTCATAAATTAAATATATTCATAATTATTTACTATTCTTATTTACTATATATTTTAATTGTAATAACATTATATAAATTCAAATATTTTAATTAAATTTTAATTTTCATTGAAAAAATTATTTTATATTGATTTTTTATATTTTATGATAAATAATTTTTTATTTATTTTTTATAAACACATTTATTTATTATAAAAATTATACATAATTAGACTAACAATTTTAATAACTAAAAATAAATATAAGAATTTAAAATCATAATTAACGATAAATACTTACGAGATGATTGTATAAGCCACTTAGGTTTCTTTTCCCAATAAATAAAAATCAAATACATTGGAATGCCAGATAAAATGATTACCACTCCTACACCAACTTCCCATGGTGAAACATAGCATGGAAATATTACTAAGAAAGCACAAATGATGAAAAATATAATTGGTAATAAAATTGACACCTAAAACAAAATCATAAATAAATTTTATATATATATTTTC
>NW_006263769.1:231264-232534 GCF_000469605.1 Apis dorsata | reverse complement strand
ATATATTAATTATTTATTATATTTTCAAAAATTATTTGGAATCGATAATTTATGTATATTAAACAAAAAAAAATTATATTATCGTAATAATGTAATAAATACATTTTTTGTTTTTTTGTTTTTTCCTATGATTTTTCTTATCAAAAGTAAAAAAATATTATTTGGTAACTTATAAAAAATATAATAGATAAAATTTAATAAAAGTATATCACTAATGTTATCAAAAAAACGTCAAAATATTGTATTGATTTTATTATCAGATCAATAATTTTTCACAATCTAAAAAAAATCATCTAAAATATTTTTTTCCAAAATAGGAATAATATTGATTTGACATGTAATTTTATACGTGTATCTTTATATACGTCGTTTTTTATATATATTAAAGATATTAAAAAAAATAAAACTTCAAAAATATCACTATCAACATCACTATTCTTTTTCGAAGAAAATATTATATTTGTGTATTTAATATAACAATATTTTAATATAATATTCAATTTATATATATCATATCAATCTTCTTAGACATCTAAAGTTTTATTATATAGATATCCTTTAATTATTATCTATACTTCACTATAACACAATTATACACGGATAAAAATTATTAAATAATTAATAAAAAAAAAGAAAATTTGTGAACTTTTTCATGTACCTTTATCGGTCGTATGCGATTGGGACTTTTGTAACGAAGCCAGAGGAGACCAGACACCGAGAGTGTGGTGAATAGTGCTTCAACGAAGCTAACATAATAGATTAGCACATAGACATCCTCTATGATCAGAAGTGCCAGGGTGATAATGCACTAGAAACGGAAATTATAGTTTAACGCTTCAGTTATAGTTGGAGCACAACAGTGAGAAAAAAATTAAACTTTTATATTTTATTATGTCTTAATTGCAATTATCCATTTCAATCTCTTATTTAAATTTTTATATTGTATTTTTTACAAAAAAAAAAAAAAATAATAATAAATATGTTCTAAAGAAAATAATAGAAAATAATATTATTAATAATATAATATATTATATAATTAATGATAATATTTTTTTCATAGTTATAAAAGATAATTGTTTATAAATGTTTAATTGGAACAAAAATTTTGAAAAAATTTTTTAAAATTTGAATAATCGAATTATTCTATTATTATTCGAATTTATAAGATTATATATGATCAAAGATATGATCATTATATATGATCAAAGAGACAATTAATGAAACGGGACGGGATTAATTAATTAAAGAGACAATTAATGACGGGATGAAA
>NW_006263769.1:230982-231239 GCF_000469605.1 Apis dorsata | reverse complement strand
TGACTTATTGCAATTAATATTCATAAATTAAAATGAGAACAATTTTATAAATCACTAAATAAATACAAAATATTTTTAAAATCTGGATAATTTAGATTAAAGATACTATCATAAATATTGTTTTAATCTGTCACTCGACAATATTATCTTAATCTTTCTTTTATGATTATATTGAATAACAAATTATCTAACACTTCAAATATCAGAAAAAGAATCAAGTTGTAATATTACGTAAATACTACTCGAAATAAAAGTAT
>NW_006263769.1:229339-230959 GCF_000469605.1 Apis dorsata | reverse complement strand
ATATATATATATATATATATATATATATATATATATATATATGTACACATGTCAAGAACAATTTTATCTTTTTATCTCACATATTTCTAATACAGATTTTCTTCTTTTCTTCTTTTTAACATTTTTTTTTATCACTAACATAATTTAAACAAATCATGTATATATATTTGTTTTTCTATGATTTATTAATTTGATATATTTATTTAAGAAAAAAATATAATTATAATGTGATTTATTAAATTAAAATATATTTACATGTAAAAAAAGCATATAAAAATAAAAGATACTTACAAGAAAGATAAGTGAAGGCGTGGGTGTTAAGTTTTGAACATTAATAAGGGCAATAGCGGCAGGCAAATGTCCATTACGAGCTCCTACGAAAAACAATCGTGATGATGCGAAAATTGCTCCGTTCAACGCCCCGAAGGTTGAACAAGCCACGAATACTGGCATTATCCAAGACATTACGCCTAACAGCTTATCGCTGAAAGTCTACAAAAGATTATAGATTAATAAATTTGGAAATTGTTTCTAATTAACTTTTAAAATAAGATTATGAAATATTTGAAATCTTGAAATTTTTAAATTCAAAAAATTTCGAATTCGTGAATAACTAACATAAATAACATATGTGATGTGTGATATGATTCGTAAAGTGAGATATGGAAAATGTAAACAGAATAATCAGAAATTATATTTTGTTTTGTGCATTGATATAAATATTTTAGAAATAAATTAATATAAGTTTTTGATTACTTTTCATAGTTCAATTGTGGTCTAAATCTGTTCTATTACACTTTTTTATTTTTTTTGTAAAATTAAGTTGATATTTTAATGAAATTTATTTTTACATTTTTTGGTCTTCATTATATTAAATATTTTATAGTAAGTATATTTTAACTTTTACTTATCTAAAATTTGATAAGTAACCAGCTTATCGTTATACAATCATAAATTAGATAAATTTACATTTGTTTAAGTGGTTTTTTCTCTGAAATCGATATTAATTACATTTATACGAATATAATTAATAATTAAGATGAATAAAAAATAGTAAGAATAATAATAATAAACAATATATGTACAGATAAATAGTGAGGAATATTCGAAAAAAATTTTATATTTTCGAAAAATGAAAAACTTACGACAGCAACAGCATTCGATGCCAGAATTTCATCTTGTGTTAATACCACAAAATAAGCAATATTCGCCAGAACATAAATTATAGTTACTAATGGTAACGATATACAAATTGCTTTTGGAAGATTTCTGTAAGAATAACAATTAATCAATAATAATATGAATGTAATATAAATTTTTTATAAAAATAAAGCAAACATTTTATATTTGAAAAATATAAATATTGAGAAAAAAATGTATACAACAAGAATCATAAAAATTCTTTAACATAATAATATTTTAAATATAAACATACGTAAATGCGTTATTTACTCCATTTTAAATATAGCTCTCCGAATTCTTGAAAAAAATTTTTTAATAATATTATTAAATATTATTTAAAAATTCAATCTATTTTTTTTTTGTTTATTTTGTTAAGCAAAAAAGCGTATTATGAATTTATTGTCATAATCTATTATAAATATAATTCTTACAATGTTA
>NW_006263769.1:227125-228878 GCF_000469605.1 Apis dorsata | reverse complement strand
ATTAATAATATAAATATAATTATATTTTATATAATATTATATAAAAAAATAATAATTAATGTTTATATATTAAGGATTACAATAAATACCTAATATAATTCGATTAAAATTTTGAATTCTCCTCATATTTTATCGAATAAAAAGATCGTGTGAAGAAAAAAAGAGATCAAAATAAATATTGTTTGTCTTGTGATGTATCATGAAAAATCTCTTCTCAAAATTTACATTCATAAATACTCAACTTATTCTTTTTTCAATTTTCGAACAAATATAATGCCTAAATTATTATTAAAATAAATTATATTTGTTTTAAATTAAATTATTGATCTGCTGTTGCTAAAAGTATTCACTAACCAATGTATCTAAAGATAAAACGAATTAGTTTTTGATTTAAAATGTACTTTAAATTATTATTATGTTATAGAAAATTATTTATATTACTAATGCATGATACACAATAATATGTATAATTAATTAATTATAACATATAATACAATTAAAATCTAAATTTTAATAAAAATAAATTACTTGTAAGGATCTTTTAATTCCTCAGTAACAAAATTCAGATAATTCCATCCAGAATAAGAGAATAGGCCCGAGTAAACGGCTAAAGCAATGTAGCCAGGTTGTGTATTCGTTCCATCCATGGGATGTCGAAAATTTTCTGTGTGACCCATGCAAAGCCACCAAAATCCAGCGACCATGATGATCAGTAAGGCAAAAATTTTGGTCCCAGTGAATATATCTTGCACCCTAGTTGCCCATTTCACATTATAACAATTGATGGCAGTTAATAAACCTGTGAATAATAATTACATTTTGAGTTTGGAAGTTGGGACAATTATTGCAATTTTATTTTTTATAGAACATTAATTTTACATGTTAAATTATTATATGTCTTGAATATTATAAAAAATTCTGTTATAAATAAATTCAAAGACGTAATTGATAATAATGATTGTTATTATTATGAAGGTTGTTGTATATCACTCTATAGATAACTAAAAAATTTTTTCTCTATTAAAAAAAAATTTTCAAAGATAGATTCTAATCGATAATTATATTTAAAAATTGTTCACTATAACATCGAAAATGTTCATCTTTCAGAAAAATTCGTTTCATGATTGAAAAAAAAATTATTATATATGAAAATAGTATAGACATATATCAAGCAAAAATAAAATATGGTCTTACACGTAATAACAGCAGCAAGTAATCGTACTGCTGCATAAGGAGGAATACAACCGTGCCAAACTGGTTGTAAGATGTATTGTGCAAATGTTAAAGCTGTAATAGCGTTTCCTGTTGGTACAAGAATGAACAATGCTACCCAAAGGTACAGAAACGCCGGTAACGGTCCAAAAGCGTCGCTAATGTATGCATAATCACCACCAGATTTTGGGATCATAGTACCTGAAAATTGATTTCTTTTTTAAATGAATAAAAATTAAACATTTATCCCTATTTTTATACAAGTTAGTTTTTAAAGTTAAGTTACAGTTTTAAGTTTCTGAAAAAACATCATTGTTTGACATGAAAAAACATCGTGTTAGTCATTCGAATATTTTCTTAACATTGTTTTATCTATAGAAGCTATTTAAAATTATGAATTTAAATTTTATTTAAACAACAAGCTTGTGTTAGGTTAATTTAATGTTAATTTCGATTTATATGTATATATATATAATATAAAAATTTATTATAAATTATATAGAAATTAATTAATTATTAAATTATATAGAAATTTAAGATT
>NW_006263769.1:190532-226837 GCF_000469605.1 Apis dorsata | reverse complement strand
AAAAAAAAAAAAAAATTTTTTTTGAAGAAGACATTATTGATAATATTTACGAGAAATAATGAAGGTATTATATATCAAATAAAATTGTAACATCAATTATAGTAAAAATTAAAGTAATGAAAATATATAAATAGTTTTTATAAAAGATAGATATAAAAAAAGATGTAAATATAAATATAAAATGAAGAATCAAAAGAATATATAATTAATTATATATTATAATATATATAATAATATATTATATATATAATAATTAAATATATAATTAAATTATATCTAAAGAAATTTAATTTTGGCAGATCTTCTTAATTCTTTTATCTCAATACATTTTTTATAAAATAAAATTTATTCTTGTTAATAATTATCCATATGGATTTAATTGTATTAATAGAATAAAGTTTGGTTTGAAAACCTTTCATAACATTGCTCGTCCGTTTAAATCTCGTTATAAGCCAATTTATGAATAATCATGATAAATTTAATCTATAGTGAACGTATGTCAACTAAATTCATCTAATTAAATTATTTGATATTTGAAACTCATTCACTTTTCAATGAGATGAAATGTATTAAATGCCATTGAAAGTTCACAATTACGATTTACTTTAAATATTGTCAATTTGTAATTTTAATAATATAAAATATAATAGATATTGATAATAAAAGTATAATATATTATAAATATTTTTAAAGTATTAATTATTAAAATAAATGTGATTAATTGCAAAAAAAAAAAAGAAAATAAATAAAAATTCGAAAATTCTTAATTCTTAATTCTCAAGAAGTAATTATCTCTAGAAATTTTACAGACGACATTCAACGAAATCAGTTCCATTACGTTACAATTAATCGCATCAATAACTTAATAAAGTATCATTGACCTTTTTTACAGAGTTCAGGGATCAAGTGAAATTGGTCGCGTGCCATGACACATTTCAATCATGTTATTTTCAACAACTGACTCATGCATTTCTGCATATCAATAAGAACAAGAACCAATAATATTTGTTTAAATGTTCGATTTAATATTTTTAATGACAAGGAGGATTACTAAATATCATGTATGTGTATATTATCAGCAATTAGAGTTCGTAATAATTACTTTTTTTTTTTTTAATTTTTCTTCAGTTTTCTGAAATGAATCTTTATTATTTTCGAAATAAATAAGATGATTCATCGTAAAAATTTGATCAAATCAAGATTTCTAGATATAATATGACAAAGTATAAAATATAAAATCGATCCAAAACTAAAGATTATTTCATCTGCTGAATTTTAGCGTAATAATATCAAAAAAATTATAACGAAAAATTATCTAATTATATAAATTATACGATGATTTACAATTAAGCTATATCTCATAAAGAGAAACTAAACATATTTTTACGAAAGTAGTTTTAGTTAGGCAAAAACGAGTCATAACCGAAATATTTATTAGACCGTTTCATATTTTCGAAGGATTTAAGAAAATTATTTGCAATACTTTTTGTCATTGGAAATAAATAAATAAAAAAAAAAATATTAGTAAAAATTAGTAATATCTTTTAGAAAATTAAATTAAAAATAATGCAGTTATTGAGCCAAGAGTATTATAAAAAAATCGAACAATTTAATAACATTTAAAAAATTATTTCTGTTATACAATTTACCGTAATTTCAATTGGTATTTTCAAAATGGTATTTTCACTATACGTTGTGATAACATTTGAGCGTGAAAATTAAATATTTTCAATATTATATTTTATAATATCTATGAATGTACTATCTATGAATATCCAAGACTGCCATGCCAGATAATTTTCAAATAAGTCGGACAATATAGACACGTAAGTATATATTTGCTATAGTCACATAGTTATTTGAAGATAGTCTGGCATGCTGAACATGCCTTATATTTTTCTCCTATTTTTGTGAGAAACACGAAAAGATCGTGATGATAGTGAACTTTACAAATGATAAACTGGATCAACATTGATTTTCATAAATAATGAATTATTCTTCACTTTGACTCATTGCAAACTGAAATTATAGGCTTTCTTCTATTAACATTCATGCCTATATTTTATTTTTTTTTATATACCTATTTAATAATTTTAATATTTATTATTATCTACACTTTCATTTGTCACTTATATTTTATTTATAATAAAATACTTTATTTATAATAAAATATTATAATAAAATACATGCATAAATTATATATATATATATATATATATATATAAATAATAAATTTCTGAAAAAAGATTATTAAAAAACAATGAAAAAGTTTCGATTTAATTTTTATTCCTTTAATACTAATAATTTTTTAATGATGGAATTTTTCTCATAATTGAATTAAATTTTACAATATTTTGATTAATACACTATACGCATTGTAGAGCGATGAACCAAAAGCATAATTAGAACGACCGTAATTGATAAAACGCTTAGAAACTGATAATAATAACTGCACGTGTTCTGCAGTTCCATGATCATAATAAAACAATCCTCTCAAAGCTTTAGAAACAAAGGTCAACAGATTATTTTTTTAGAACGAAAACATATTTTCCAGAAATGATAAAAATCTTTTTATTCCGTTAGAGAATAAACAATAAATATTTTATCAATTTCGTAATGTATAAATGTATACAACTTTTACTTTATTCTTTAATTTTTTTGAAATTTCTTGAAATTTCACATTAATTTGTGGTACTAATTTCTTGAAATTTATGTGCAACCAATGATTCATTTAATTATTTTATAAAATATTAAAAATAATAATAATAAATTTTAAAATATAATAAATATAAAAAAGATACCTAAAATTAATACGTTTATGTATTAATTAATATTATTAATTAAAGATAATCAAACAAATCATTTTTATATAAAGCTAACTATTTGTATATTATTATTTAAATATTTTTAATTCTTTTCATAATTGCTTGAAAAATCATCTTGCTAGATATGGTTTCACTTAAAATCTATAGGAGTTAAGAAATTGACATCGTACATATTTTAAATTCGATATCTAGCATTTAATCCATTTATTCGGATTATATTAAACGGTTTCTCTCATTATATAGCAATCTTTATAAATTCCTTACATAACATAATAATATATTATATTAAGTATTATATTTCATTTTGTGATAATAGCTAATAATTGTATTATATTTTAAAATATTATTTTGAATTAGAATTGTCTATTTATCTTAAAAGATAATTTCATGCTTAATTTTTATCATTCTCTAGATATATTATGTTGATGAAATTAGAAACATTCGATATATAATTTCAATCAATAATATCGAATTAAAAAATATGAATTTTCGACTTCAAAAATATGAATTTTTTCCTCTATTTCCTCTATATATTTAAATTTATTTCTACAAAATTGAAAATGATATAAAATCGTGATTTGACAAAATATTGTTATTTAATAAAAGTAATTGAATCTGATATCTGAATATCTTTATAAAGATTTATTGTTATTAAATGTAAAAGATTTAATATGATAAGATGTAAATATAAATGAAAAATTAAAATTAAATCAATAATATAAAATTCTCTATAATTTTTGTTAAAATCATCAATTCTGTAAATGTATTACATATAATGTAATGTATATAACGTCATAAAACGTCAATAAGATATTCAATACATAAAAAGATAAAAAACGTTGATGTTTTTTTAATAAATGAAAAACTTAAAAGTTTATCTATGTACATTAATTTCAAACAAAATGCAATGCAATACTTGAAATATATATATAAGAATTCGATATTTAGCATAATAATTTTGAATTATTGAATTATTATTTTTATTATTTAAACTATTTTATGCGAATATATTATATATAAATATGTTTAAATTATTACAAGAATAAATAATCTTAAATACAATGGATAATCGAGATTAATAATAAAATATGAAAATATTACATACACAAATAAATATATAATATATAATAAAATATAAAATATAAAATATAATATTGCATTTATATTAATTTAAATTTAATTATTTAATTTAGATTTATTTTATAAAAATTGTATTTCATTATAAATTAAAATTTAATCTAATTGATTTTAAAGATAATTTAATCATTTTTTGCTTAACTTACAATTAGAGCAAATTATAAATGCCTTAAAGTAATACCTACTACTTTCTAAGTCAATTGGCTTGAGCAAAAGGTGATGCAAGAGTCGAAAGATCTGTCTACAGACACATAAAATTGCGAACACATAAATAAAAATATGAAGATAATGATAAACTATACATTTTCCAGATAGTATTCATTATTTGTTTTTTAAAAAAAGTTAAAATAAAATAAAATAAATATTTATATAAAATGAAAGAACACTTTAGAACAAAACAAATTTTAGAATGATAAATATCGATAAGTCAATTTTTTATAGTAGATTATTTGTGTAATCTAATTTGCAATTCACATAATATAAATAATACTATAAATAATACATAGTTTATTTTGATATCATAAATTTCATATTTACACTTTGTTTTTATAATTTACATTCTATTTTTTTAAAATAATTTTCTTTTATATTTCTCAATGAATAAATTTGTTTCTTTTATACAAATTATATTTTCATTGAAGAAAAAACAATTTATATATAATTTATTTTTTTTGTATATCATTGATCAATCGTGATTTTATATTTAAGACAATTCTGTATATGTAAATAATGCATATATAATCAACTGCGTAGATATTTTAAATTAAAATTAATGATATTTGTAATCAGAAATATCTAATCGATTTTTAATACTTACCTAGTTCGGCATAGCATAATGCACCGATCAGAGACAAAACACCAGAAAAAATCCAAACGATTAAAGCTTGGCCAACACTACCGCTATTTTCTAATACACCCTTTGGCGAAACAAAAATTCCGGCGCCGACGATGATGCCAACGATAATTGCCACACCATCTAATAAACCGAGTTCTTTTTTAAGTTTCACTGCTTTGTTATCACTGTTGATGGTTTTCGCGGTCTTTAAGACCTGTTTCTCGGCCGGTGCAACTTTGTCCGGCATCGTGCTTTCTTCCTTATTCCCGAAATTACTGTTCGTCAGACACTTTCTTGTTAACAGCCGAAAAAGTACTGAACAGTACGAGCATACCGAGAACGATACACGCCTGACGCACGTGTGAAAACGGCAAAGAGGGAAGAAACACACGCACACAGATAATCACCGGCTCTGACCGCGTGGCGTTCACTCAACGGATACACGTGCGCGACTGCAGTTTTGTCTGCAATAGCGAGAGTGGCGCCGCCTGTCGACGATCGTCATTTCTACAATTGATACACGCAACTTACCCGTTATATTTTTACGTATCGTCCCGTTTGATTGAATTTACAATCAGCTGACTTGTTTCTATCGAAGCGCGGGAACTTGCATGACGTATGCATGATAATTTGTTACTCTCTTCCTCTCTCTCTCTAAGTGACTCTAGTTTTTATTTCATTTTTATTTCATTTTTATTTCATTTAAGTTTTAATATTTTATTATAATTTAATATCATAAATTTCAATCTTATTTTTAAATTATAATAATTTCTTTACAATTGTTGAATGTTGTTTATTACATATAATAAACATTAATTATAATTTAATATTAATTATATAATTGAAACATTATATCAATATCAAATTGATATATATATATATATATTTATATTATCGATATTTTCGTTATAAAATTGTTGTAAATGTTACATTTATATATTACAATTCTACAAAACAATAAAATAAGAGATATTACTGATAATATATACAATTATATATATATATAGTACATGTTATCATAGTTTTTCATACTTATATAATTAAGCGTTTACGCGAATGAATTTTCACAAATATGAAAATTTACAGTGCATTACATTATGTGAAATGTAGCAATTTACAATTACTATGAACACATTTAAAAATCCAGATTCAGTCACGAATGATATTTTCATTAAATTCTTTTGTTTTGGCAAGATTTGTTTCAATTTTGCGTATCAGGATCACAGAAAAGTATTGAAAAGAAATATTCCGAACGAATTCCGTTTACAACCACACGGCGTGTTAATATCATCCATACCATATGCCATATGTTAATGCATCAAGTTGAAACCCTCGAAACAAGACATTGCATTAGCGTTGGCTCTGCTTAAAAAATAAAATATAAATATACGAATTATTGTAATATAATTCGAATATATATAAACATTGATATAAATATTGATAATCTTTAAAGTATGATTATCAGGAAAAATAATTAAGTACTATTTTTATAATATTATATCAAAAATTCATAATTATATATTCTTTTTCTTTTTTCAGAATTTGTAAATTATTTATTTATATCGAATTAATTTGAATAAAAATTAGAAATGTTTAATACTTATATTTATATGATATGTAAGATAAGAATGACATTTTATCGTAAATAAATTTTGTCTACACCAGTGTTCATATCCATTGACAATATCGTGCACTTCCTTTCATTTTTCTTTGTATAATAATTTTAATGAAATATGGAATTCATATTTATAATATATATCTGAAATTAATTTCTTATTTTTGATATAAAAATTAAAGCATAATTTTTTTTTTATTTAAAAACTCAGTTTTTTATGAAATTTATTATATTATATTATTTTATAAAAAAAATATATATCCTGTTTTTATAATTATTTATATATAAAAAAATATTATTAATTGACATTTATATTAATTCAGATTATTTATGCAAATTAAAATTATCTTTTATATTAATGTAATATATGATTTTATATTAATTGAATTAAATTACATACAACACAAATATAATATCAGACATAAATAAAGCAACATAATAAACTTACATGACTAGATCTAAATTCGTGAATTATAAGTGATCATTAATAATCATAATAATCATAAATATCATAAATCATTAATAATCATAAATATTTTATGATTAAAAAAGAAATTTAAGTAATTGAAGTATATTATTATATAATATAAATAATAATTGATTTTAGCTATTTTTATTTTTTCAAATTTAATTCGTGAAAAAGAAACAAAGAATTTTTCAAAACAATCTTATATTTTTACAGATAAAATAAATCTATTATATTAATATATTTTTTTTTCCATATCATGGAAATAATAGAATCTTTTTACTGTTTTTCAATATTATTAATTTGATTTAGAATATAATATTGTTTTTTTTTTTGAATTAAAAATTAAGACATGTTTTGAAAGAAAAATAATAAAAATAATTGATATCCTGATCAATTGATATCCTGTTTGTAATCACGCGCCAAAAGTATTAATAAGGAAAATGATTAATAAGAAAATAGAAATAAGATAAAAATTAAAGAATCAGCGCCATCTCTTTATCGTGAGTGAAACTAATATAAACAAGAACAAATATTAGAAAAAGAATAGAAATAAAATAAGAAATAAAATGACGTTAACGTCATTTCTCAAATATCGAAAACAATTCTTCAAAGAATTATTTTTTTGGAAATGAATTATTTTTTTTTGAAAGATGGTATTTTTAATTCTTGCTCTATTTTATTCTGCCTTTAAAAAGATATCTTTGAATAGATAGTACTGACAGTCGTCAACTGCTTATTAACTTTATCTTTCTTTTATTTAATCTCTTTGTATATTTCATTTGTAGCATTCTAGATGACGCTGATTTCACAATTTTTAATCTATCTCTGTCTTTCTATTCATATTTGCTCTTCTTGTCTATACTTGTTCTATAAAATATTTTGAGATAATTTAAGAGACAATTTTAATACTTAATTAACAATTGAAAGCCAGTGAAAGAGAAATAAAAATAAGAAACGCTTTAAAACTCTATGATTTTGATAATAAAATATTTTAATTTTTTTTAAATTTTTATGAAATTCAATATTTGATTGTTTATATTATATAAATAGTAACATATTCGCATATTAGCAAGATGTCCAAATAAATTTAACTCAATAACATCATATTTAAATTTCTGTTTATTAAAACAATTTCACAAATTGAATTTCATTGTATTATAATAATTGTTTTGAATAGTAATTCTTATTTGGAAAATTGTGCAGTTTATATTTATACTTATGAACAACTACTCAATTGATAACGAATAAACGTCAAACATTTAAACGAATCTATCAATTCGTATAAATAATATTTTCTAAATTATTATATATTTGATATTTTAAAAAATGAATAACATTGAAATTGAAGACTTTTATCATCATGATTTTACAACGGCTTCAGAATGGGAAGTGTTTATTGCAAGATTGGAAGAAATTATGCACGAATGGAAATTACCAAATACAAAAATTGGTCCATGTTTAAAATCTGGAGATTTTATCAACTATCAATGGAACGAAAATTCGGAAAAACTTTATTTTGCTGGTTTGTTAATATAAAATATTAATATTTTATTTTGATTAGAATTCAAATAAAATGTATTTCATATAGATTTTTTCTTTTTATTTAAATGGTGACATGTAATGAAAACAGATTTTATTTTTATTATAGATGCAGAATTTACATTAAAACATTTCAAATTGAAATTAGAAGATAAAAATACAGATAATCCTTTAGAAGAAAGCGATGAAGAAAAAATACAGTGTCACAAGGATGCATTAAATGCATCAAATGATTTTACTAGAATTGATGGAAATCATTTAGAAATAGCTCGTTATTATGGCATTAGAGAATTTCTTGTTTTACAATCCTCTAAAAAAGATTCTGTGATGGATGAAACTAAAATTAGAATTTTACTTAGTTCTCTTGCAATTGCAGCAACTAATGCCAATTGGTAATTAAAAAAATTATTTGTTTGAAATTATATATTATCATATGATAATAAGAATTATAAATAGATTAATTATTGTAATATTTAATAATATTTAATATAATTAATATAATATTTATTATTTTAGTGATATACCTGCATTAGTACAAGTACAAGAACCATGGCAAAAAATGTATCTTGGAACAAGTATTGGAAAAGGAATTTGTACTCACTTTGATATGGTACATTTAAAAAAAGTACCTTTGCACTGCAAGTACCTAACTGGTACGAATACAGTTTTTAACACAAAAGTATAGAAGTAATTATATTAGTTTATGCAATTTGTATTTTATAATTTGAATCATATTATTTTTTCAGAGTATGATAATTTCTTAATAAATATTATTTTTAGGTTTACTTGCTTTATTCAAACAGAAAGTTGGAGAAGGTTGTGGAGCAAGACTTGATCCTGTAATGATATCTGTAAGATTTTCATATTTATTGAAAGATTGGACTAATAGCACATGGACTCAAGAACCTCCAGATTTTGATTTCATGCAAGGAGAAACATTAGGTGTAGCTGAACTTGGAAAACTTCCATTTGGAGCAACATATGATCCAATTGCGTAAGATTTTTATATTATTTTTATATAAAGCAAAATAATTAAAATACATAAATTTTTGAAGAATTGATTTAATTAAATTATTATAGGGAGCTTCACTTATTTGCCACATGGCCTGAAATGTCGGAGAATGTAGTTGTCGATAGTGAAGGTTTTACAGATTTAGAACCACAGTTTGCCCTTGAATGGTCTGTGCAAGTAAAAATGGTTTCTTCGCCAGTCTGTTTACTTGGAGAATATTTAACAGATTTTTTACATCTTTGTAATAATCAAAAAACTATAGTAGATTTATTGGGTGATGCTGTTATTTATGCTCAACAAGAAGATCAAGCATTCAGTTCAGTTTTTAATATATTAACAGAATCTAGAATACCAACAATTTCAACAGTTGTTAGTAAAGCAACTACAAAGAAGAATAAAGATATAGAAGGACCAATACCAGAAGAAATATTATTGTCAATACTTTATTTTCTCTTTCCAGATGCAGAAGAAAATTCTGTAAGTAATAATTTTTTTTTTTTTTGTCATAGTTTCAGGACAGATAATCATATTTTTCAATTAAATTTTTATAGAATTTTCTGTCAATTTATTAAGAGACATAAATAAAATATGATATTTTACTTCTATCATTTTCTAAAAACTATTATATTTTGATTGAAAAATAAATATAATTGCAGAGATAATTAAACTCATTAATGTTATAGAAAACTCCCTATGGTGACTTGACTATATTTAATGTGGATGAAGACCAAGGGAAAGGTGTAAAAACGTGTGCAATGGACAGTTTAGTATGGCGTCTTGCAGTTGTTGCAGCACATTGTACGCATAATCTTGGAGGAGCAGCAGCATTAGCACAATTATGGTATGAATTCGTCCAAGAAATTAGATTTCGATGGGAAAGGAATATTCTTATATCTGGGTAAGTATTTGCACGTTTTATTAATTAATTGCATGGTAGAAAATAAAATATGTGAATCCTTATTTTAAAATATTATTATCTATTATTAATTTTAAAAAATGTGATATAATCAAGAAATGAGAAATTATTAATCATTTTTTTATTATTAATTTTTTCTTAATTTATTAATAATTAAAATTTACTAATTCTAATTTATTAATACTAAAGGAGTACATATTTTTGTATGTATATTTATTTTTTTTAATGTTGAAAATATATAAAATATATTTTTAATATATAAAATTATCATTATTTAGAAATATATATAAAATAGTATTATATCTTTAGTGAAAAAAATCTCTCATTGCCAGAACATATCACATGTCATAAAATATTTTAAGATCAGTACAGTTTCTTGTAAACATGCATCAACCAAACATAAAATATTAAACACAATACAGATCTTGATAGATACTGTTTTATGATACAGTCTTTGGATAAAAACTTATCCATCATTCATACATATTAAATTTGATTTATTTATTCCTATTATTTTTTTGAGAGATCGTGTGCTGAAACTATTCGAGTTTTTTTGTTCAAGCACACATAGTATATTTCTAAATGTGTATCTTTAAACACTTTTTTAATATCGATTATCTTAAAGCTATATTTTAATGTTCTTCTTCATACTATGTCAATACATGTATTACACAGTAATACTTGTAACGACGTAAATCTTAGATTTTTATTTTAACAAATACTTTTGGTTAACGGTTGAACTCCGTTCTCCGAATCTTTTAAAATGTTACGTTATATAATACAATTATATGAATACGAGCAGTTCAGATGTTCTGGAAAAAAATTGAACACGTTCACTGAACACGTTTGAGCAAAATCATACACACACAGAGTATTGAATCAAAGAGGCATGAGACCAGTCCTTGTGGTTGGATTGCGTGCCATATATATATCCATATCATGATCAGTCCAATTATTCTCTTCGTAATTATTAAGAGTATGTGTCGAATCGGCTATGCTATATCTGCTACCCGGTCTTGGTGGGTTTTGCTCTAAAGTACGATTACACGATCTTGGTCTTTGTCTTCTGGATGAAGAATGTGGTGGCATATGATTGGGTGAGAAATTTGTTCGTGACATTCTATCAGAAGCTGCTGCTAAAGATTGTCGAGATTGTCTCAATTCTGTAAGAAATAAGATTAAATGATAAAAAGATCTTTTTTCATTTATCAGATAACTTGAACAAGAAATCTTACCTGATCTTGTATTAGCAAGATTGGAAGATAGAGTGTTATTTCCGAAGTATCTTGTTGATGTGTTGGAAAAACTGTGCTGAGATTGACCGTCAACTATGGAACGAGTCGATACTTTTCCACTATAATGTCCTGCTTGAGATCTAACATCATCGATACAGGAAGCTCTAGTTATCGAACCTAAAAATAGAAATTTTTAAAATATATATAAATTGTTACAATAATTTAAATAATATTTTTCTTCTTTTTGCATTGCTTAAACAAATTTTTCATATTATTCATATTCTTCGTCGATACCTTGTCGGTCTATAGGAAATATTCTTGGTCTTGGTATGCTTCTATTACTATACGCAGATACTTGATCCCATTCTTTCTGAGCATTATAAGCACTGAGAGTTGCCATTGATGATAACGGCCCACCAGGGCTTGGAGTCGGACCAACATTAGAACAACAATTTACTGGTAATCCAGCAATAGGTCCACCCATTTTTGTCTGATCAATACTATGAAGGGTGTGAAGTTTTCTGGCTCTTCGTCGATTCGCAACAATAAATATTATCACGGCAACCACTATAGTGGCACATATAGCTGCACTCGCAGCAATGGTAATTTTATCCATATTAGATGTAGGCGAATTTTCTGTTCTTACTTCTTTACATTGATTGTAAGGTACATTTGCAGGAGTGATGTTTGTTTCTTCTAACGATATTACGCAAACTACAATACATTCCTAAAAAAATAAAATTTAAATATTTAAATCTATATTTTAACATATGTTTAATTAAAATTACAAATAAAATATTTTACTTGTGAAGGAACGTTCTTAATTTTGAATTCTCGTTCACTAGCCTCTAAAGGAGGTGCTTGTTTAAAACTGTTGTCCCCAAACAATCTATAAATTACTTTAAAACCTAAAATATTAGTTGCTTCTGTATCCCAATATATAATCACTGCATTATCTTGTCTGAGCACATCTTTAACTATAATATCTTTGTCGTTTAACTTAGATTTGTAAAGTGGTGAACCAAGTACCAATGGTGGCCTTGGTTGATGTTGCTGTAACTGATCTTGGACTTGTTTTGGTGGAGATAATGTGGTTCTCATTATCACTACATTTCCTGTTCGTGCAACAGTTGGTCTGTTAGTGATCGTTTTCGGAGTAGTTGAAGATGGTGTTGTTTCGATTTTTTGAGATTCTGTTGTGGAAGATAGAAGTGTCGTGGTTGATGTGGTTGTTGTTGTTACATTATAAAGTACATTGATCGAGGGTCGAGTAATTGGATTATAACTACTAGCTATTCCAGCGGATCCAGTAGGTTCTTTTGTATCCACACTTTCTACCGTGCCAATTCCTACAATTTCTGGAGCATTTTCGCAGATCATTTCTAAAAAAATTTTTCGTAATATATATAAAAAATTTTTAATAATTCTGATTTAGATAAAACATAATTAAAAAAGAAATAGAAAAATTAATTTCGAAAAAAACAAAAAATTCTAAATATTTTATTATTAATAATTATAAATATTACCTCCTGGACTGATGTTGTAAAAACTTTTATCCTGCAATTTTTGCGGACTTCCACAGAATTGCGGTTTACGTTCCCGACTAGTAACCTGCAAATCTCTCGTTTCTATCCATTCGACGATCCATCGTAATTTGCAATCACAAATAAGGAATCGACCTCCCAAACTCAAACCTCGAAGTGTTCCATTCAATCGAGCTAGAGCCTCTTCCGGAACAGTTGACAAAGGATTTCCATCGATTGCCAGTAGAGTTATAGATGGATTTTTTTGAAAAGCATTTACTGGCAGTTCAGTTATTAAATTGAATCCAATATCGAGCACCTAAATTAAAATAAAAATTAAAATTAATACATTATAATTATCATATAAATAATGTAAAGTAAATAGAATTATTAAATAATAATAAATATAATTGAAATTAATTAATTGTAAATTGTAAATTTTTATTGCGCAAACTTCTTTTTTCGAAACTCACCCTAAGATCTTGAACACTGTTGATAGCAACTATAGGAAAATCTGGAACGAGATTGTTCAACAAACTCAACGAACTCAATGTATTCTTAATTCCATAAAAGGCATCCGGCCCGATATTCTGAATCAAGTTCCTTTCAAGATTTAATCCAGTCAACGAATCGAGTCCTTCGAAAGCTTTCATGCCCGCAGATCCAGGCAATTCTCTGATACTGTTCTGCGATAAATCGAGAAAAGCCAATGTCTTCAGGCCTCTTAGCGCTTCAGGAACTTTTTTTTGTCTAGTACCTTTCAAGTTCAAGTTCTTCAATGTTCTCTCTAATCCTCGAAATGCTCCAGGTGATAAAGTTACTTCGTTATCGGAAAGTTTCAGCGTAATTAATTTCAATCCTGTGAAAGTGTTGTCATTCACCTTTGTGATTTTATTCATCGAGAGATCCAATATAGTAAGATTCCTCAAAGTTTTCAAAGTGGCACTGGGAATCTCCGTTAATTCGTTATCCTTTAAATTGAGACTCTTCAAGGAATTTTCTTGTCCCTTGAAGGCTTCTGGCTCGATCGTTTTAATTTGACAACCGGACAATTGCATGTTGTTGATTTTTACAAATCCAAATGAATCGTTCTTTAATACCTCTATGGTGCTGTTGTTTATGTAAAACAAATCTATGGTAGTTTTCGAAACGTAACGCCGTATAGCAGACAGTAGTTGTTCGTAATTGACGATGTCACATTGTACAGATAATTCTCTGGCCAGATTGTAATCACAGATGCAGGAGCTTTCGAGATCAGCTATGTGTTGCGCCCATGGACAACTGGAGGTTGCTGCCACAGTAATAATTATGCTTGCAAATAGCAGCAACAGCACTGTTGGATGTATATCTGAAAATGTTTGAATTATTTATCTCTTTTAAAAAAAGACCTTTCAAAAAAATATAAATAGATTTCTTTTTAAAGAAATATATATATTTTTTATCATTTGTATCTAAATTAAATAATTTATTGTAAAAGTAGCACATTTAGAAAACCGACCTACAATTCAACGTATCAATCAATGAAATGCATATTTTCCAAATGTTATAATTTCTATAATTTCTAGAAATTGTTTTTAAAAATTCTATTGTTCATTTCTCTTCTTGAGAGGGTTGAATTTGTTAGAGAAAGTCAACCTGTTTCTTATAAACGAATACATGCGCGAAACATGAATGCTTTCGAAATACCGTGCAATTACGCATATAACGTATTCTACAATTACATCGCCACTTATTATTCACTGGGCAACCTTGGAATGGATTATTACATCAATTCGAAATACCATTTTTCGATCGACTTCACATATTTTCGATATTTACTATGAAGATGATGTTTGTAATTCGTGATTAATTATTTCTATATAAATATTCGCTAACTTTATAAATATTAATTTCTAGTTCATATGTATGAACTATTTGCCAATTTTTACATATATTCATGGTTAATTTGTTTCTTTAAAGATACTCGTCAATTTTTGAAAATATTTTATACCAATTAATTTTTGAGAATATTTTGTTTATGAATGATTTTCTTGCAAAAAAGAAAATTAGGTTAGGTTAGATTAGAATTTGTTTATAAATCTTTGCTTATTGCTAAATATTTCTAAATATTTGCGGTTATGGTTATTATGAACTTGTAAACGATTTCTCGTGTGGACGTGAAAAGGAAAAATGTACTATATGTCGAATGTAGGACTGGGATACAACGGTCATCGAGAACCGTGACATATGAACAAAGTTGTGCGCCTAAACGAACCGCGCAAGCAAAGGTCTATAGACTGAACCCGTTACGAGTCAATGGCCGCAGTAAACGCATGTCCTTGCCATCAAACTCTATCGATGGCACTCGATCAACGGTGTACGAATTATCAACACAATATCAATCGTTGTTTTTTTATATTTCTCTTTCTAATCTATTGTGTTTAACACACACATTAATCATTTTATATTATTTAAAAATATATCTTCTAGAGCTATATTTAATCTTTTGAATTGCTTCTAAAATTATACATATAATTTTTATTTATGAAAATTGTGAATATTTTTTTTTTTTAACGAGTTATTATTTTTATTACTATAATTTTATATGAAATTATTTTATAATTATTATACCAGTTTTATTAGTATCTACTACAAATCTACTACAAAAAGTAAGTCAATTATAGATTGAAAGGAAAATAAAGTTCAGGTAAAATTGAGATTTCCCTTGTATAATAATTCCCTTTCTATTATTCGTTCTACACTTTCCAATATTTCTAGAAAATATGTCTGAATAATTCTATTAATCACAACCTTGATCGTTATAAAAAAATACTAGGTAACTATATTATTTCTTTAATCGTGTTATAAAACTTTTCACAAATTAACTCACTTTTCACTTATTAACTCTTTGTGAATAATTATTTACAAAATTGTCTAATTTAATTTTTTTTTTTTGACATTCTTATGAATATATCATTTCATTTGGTATTTTTCACATTATTTATATTTCACCTGTATATATAAAAACAGGTAAAAATTTCAAAATTTTTAAGTAAGATTAACATACTTTTTAAACATTTTATATTTTCCTAATTAATAATAAATCTATAGTTTGCAACAAAAATAAATGAAACTCAAAGTAAACGTCCTAAATTTTATACGAAGAGAAAAATTTATACTTGTGATATTCGTATTGTAATTCTATTCAATAATTTAAAGAGAAAATCAAAAGCAATGCAATTCAAATTATATTCGATAAGTAATTATAAATCATGCAATGTTTTAATCAAGAAAGATACTATAAAGATATGTAAAATCGCACAAGAAATTAGAAATATTTTCATGAGTGCACATAATTGTAATTGTATTATGTTAATAATACATAATGTAATAAAAAATTAATTAATTTTCAAAACTAACGATAATTTTTAAATTTTTTATTATTTCGATTAATTCGATTATATATAAATATTATAAAAAAATAGAACATATTTCATATATTATTTCTCTTTATCTATGATATTGGTTATTTTATATGGTTACAGAAACGTAATTTTATAAAAATGAAACGTAAAATCTAATAAAAAATACTTTATTAAAAAATAAGATAATAAATATTTTTTGTATCCGTTATAATAATTTACAATACCTTAAAAAAGATCAATGTTTTATATATAGTAGCATCATCTTGATTCAAATAACCTAACAACGTAAATTAATAAGATTAATAACCGGCAATATTATTATAGAAGCAAAGATTCCGGAACTTGTTCGGTTGGCAGGATCGTCGAATTTCTAGAGCAAAGTCAACGATTTGAGTCTCATTATGGGTTGAAGGAAAAGAATGAACAGATCAGAATACTTAATTAATTAATATGTTCGTCACGCTAGACGAATAGATCTTGGAATACTTGTTAATGGGAGCACAGGAGCGCTCACCGTACATTTTATTTTACCATTACTGCCATCTATTGCTGGCCAATTTCTTTGATAATTAATAGCAATTTTTATAAATGATTCGTTAAAATTGTTTATAAAATATTTATATTGGTGTTATGTACTCATAATTAAATTATAACATATCTGCAATATTAATTATTTTAAATAAATATATAAAATTAATATAATTAGAGAAAGATATTCTTAACATACTTTTTGGAAAAGAAATCGAATGAAAGTTTTTTTTTTATGGAGAAATGTGATATATGATATTTAAATAAATTCTGTTCATGAAATTGATCATTTATATTGAAAAAAATTTTGTGAAAATTTATAAAAATGTAAATTCTTGAAAAAGTAAATAATATAGAATGAATATAGTAAATAACATAGAAAAATATTTGAATTCATGAATTTTACTTATATATCTATCAGATCTATTTTAAAATTCAAAAATTTATTCAATGAATTATAAAATTTAATATATAAAGTAATTGAATGGAAAATACTTAACATTTTAATCATCAACTTTACTATTATTGATTAACATACATAGCATGTATGATTATCAGACTATGACAAATGATAATTCCTTGCCAAAGATCTTGCTACTATAAAAGAAAATCAAAATCTGGTATAGAAAATAATTACATAATTATATTCTTAAAAAAATAAAATATTATAATTAAATGATTGTAATTGTTTAAAAAATTTGAGAAATACTTAAACTATTTGCTAATATAGTTATATACAATAGGATATATATAATGTTATAAAAATTCAGATAGTTACATGACTTCATTCTTTCTAAAAAACGAAAATAGTCAAGTGAAAGTTATTCATTATTACGTGGTATTTGCAAATATATCTGACATCATTTGGTACAGCAACATTCCATTGATGTACTTGACTGGTTAACCTTTCATTGAAGAATAGAGAAATTATTACCTATAGCGATATTTTTAATATCGCTTCGTGTAATCATACATACATAATTATAATTGTTTTATATCTAATTTTAATTGATAAACGTGTTATATATTAGTAAAATTGTATTTGTTTTATCGAGCAAAGAATTTGAGAATTGATATTTCAAGAATTGAATATATTCTATTAAATAAATTGTTTAAAAAATTATTTATTAAAAATTTTTAATATTTATAAAAACTTATATTATATTTTATAATAGTTTAAAGAATAATAAAATATCCAACTTTAAAATTAAAAAAATATACGAAAATCTGAATTTGTAAATCTGAAATTTGAATTGTTTTTTTAAATCTTTACAGGATTTGAGAATTTGCATTTCAATGTTTTTCAAAGTAATTTAATCTAATCTTGGAAAAATTTGAAAACATTTTCAATATTTTTTAAATTGGCAATTAAATTTGGCAAAAATTTGGCGAAAATTTTTCTCTTCAAATATTTTTATATATTTCGCATGATTTGCGATATGATACTTATGCTCATTATGTAAAATTTTTTATTATTTCATTCATCCGGTAATGGAGAAATATAAGAGGCACGTGGCCAGTTCATATGTAGTTGACTATGGAATTCGCGCCTTTCACTTTCGTTCTCTTTCAATTTTCTGTCCTGTTCTTATGCACGAAATATCGCGGGCCATGTTATTAAGGTAGATTTATGCAAGATAAAACAGAGGTTTAGAATGTCGATACGACATTACTATTAACCATAGGTCAGCCAGTGTCAATGTTTATCACGGATAGATAGTCAATTCTCACGGTACTGTTCTATATTTTTTTGAAAACTTTTACATGTATATACAATATAATACGAATACAAACATATTTCTATTATTTTTCCGTGATTTTATTTCTTGATTTAATCTTGTTAGATATGTTGATTAAGACTTGTTCTATTTTCAGTTAAGTTAGGTTAAGTTATATGAATATCGAATATCTATTATATGAATTAAATAATATTATGAATTTCTTTTTACATCAACAGTTTTTTATATTTTTTATTTTTTATGTTTTTTATATTTTTTTATATTTTATTATAATATCTATCAAAATGAATTTAACTTATTATTATTATTATATCAATGTAGATTGCTAAAAATCTATGGATGGAATTTCGAAAGTAATAAAAATAGAAAACAGTATAATTAAAAGTTATGAAGCAATGCAAGTGAAAATTTAAACATAAATACTCCTGTGCAAATACAAAGATGATAAATCTTTATTACGTATAATATTCTCACGTGTCATACATTTTTCCCAATTATGAATGTAGAAAATAAAATTGTATGTTAAGAATACTAATATCTTCTTTGTTTAGAATTAGAATTATAATTGTAGAATTATAATTTTCTCTGCATAGAAAAAAATTAAAAATAAATAAATTAAGAAAAAAGAATTATATTTTAAAAATATTTAAGAAGAAAAACAAAAAATTTTCTTCTATAAGAAGAAAAAAATATCAAATTAAATTCTAATACAAAAATAGAAATTAAATAAAATCAAAATATATTTTTTATATTACTTTTTTACTTATTTTTAAACTCCAAAAAAGAATTGTTTATAAAAATTTATATTTAGGAGAATTCTTTGTATAAACACAAATTAATTATAATTTAATATAATTTATATATAATTAATTATAATTTAATTAATTTAAAATAATTAAATTTTTTAACTTATTAAATTTTTAGTGCCTATAAAGTTAAAAACAGTATTCGATTTCATAGTATTCAAATCATAATAATCAATTCATTTCGAAGTAGTTTCATATTTCTTTAATAGTATTAGAATACTAATACTTACTAGTTAAATAAACAAATAAGAAAAGAAATTAATTAGAAGAAATTTGATAGAATGCCAAATTTTCACTCTTTTCACTAGTTTAAAATTCTATTACTAAACTTTCCAAACTTTAAAATAAACCAATTATAGTAAAAAACAAAAAAAATTATATTATTATTAAAGAATTCTATTGTAATATCTGTAATAATAATATTTAATGATATTATTTAAATATATAACTAATAGATAATATTGAAATAAACAATGTAAAAACATGAATAGATACAATTGAAAAAGAAGAATCATCGCTGTTCTTATTTGCAAAAAAACATAATTTTACGAAGCATATTATAAAATTTTTTATCATATTTTTTTCGAGTAAATTGTTTATATTTTTCGATTATTTCACGAAAATTTACGAATCTTCATGATCCGTCAGACTTTCTATATTCTTGTAACGGTTTGTGCTACCAGTTGGAACAGTATGCGAAACGAACCGTCGAAGTACTGTTATCCACTCCATCTCACAACCTAGCACACTCCACAATGAATAAAGAATTTTCTTGTGACAAAGATCTCTGCATTGTTCAATATCAATGTTAATTCAATCTTTAATCCTGTTTTTCTATATCAATCTCCTATTACTCTACACTTTAAAAATTACATATTTATTGATATTATAGAAAATAGAATAAAAATAGATAAAGGTTTTTCATAAATATAAAAAAATAAATAGATACAATTAAAAAAAAGATTAAAAGTCATCTTGCATCTAATGCAAAACTTAACCTAAAAATTTTACGATTAATAATCCTATATAAAAAATATTTTTATAATGGAGATGAATATTTCTGCTAGTATTATTTATTTAGTATTTTTACTCAATATTTTTTTTGCTATATTAAAAAACAAAAAAAAGTGAAAAACCTAAATATCTTCGATTTCTTCGTTTGATCAGCTTTTCTACTCGCATGCCCCTAAAAGTCCGCAGAAAGACACACAGGTGGAATTAGTGTCGCGCAATATCAGGTTTATTTCGTAACTGGTAATTACATTGCTGAAACTATCTGGCAAAAGAAAAAGAAAAGATATTTCTCTTGGACATTGCGGATGCATTCATAAGACAGGATATTGCTAATAATGCAGCATACCATTTCTATGATTGGTTCCGTTTATATCCGATGGGCAATCATTCATTCAAGAAATCAAACGCGAGACATGTGTTAAGTTTCTAACGAGTGCGAATGGCGTAATGTAATATCGTAGTCGAAAGCGGTTAACTGGTATTACTTGACAGATATTGATTACATTATTACAATATGATGTGACAAGATCAAAAAGATTAAAGCTTTTTTTTTGTTTTATTTAGGAATTTTTTAATTACTCAAATTGAAAATTATATATTACTTCTTTTTAGGATAGATATTTGAAATAAACAGAATTGATGAAGTTTATATGGCATGATCACTTTTTTAATGTAATGTAATACCTTTAATTTTTAATATAGATAATAAAGATAAATAAAAAATAATTAGATGTAAATGGTTGAAAATCAGATTATGGAAACTGAGATAGAGAATAAGTCGAAGTTCACACGAGCTAAACAAATCTTACAGCAATTTCACTATTTCCTTCTATTAGAAAGCAATAGACTTTTTAGGTGTTAATGATCTTCCACGAATAGCATTTCATGCCGTATTTGTTTGACACATACACTATATTTATCACAAATTACTTTACTAGTCAATATTGTTTTACTAGTCAATATTGCTTTACTAGTCAATATTACTTTACTAATTTCATAGTATTTGATAAGTTAATCTATGATTATTACATAATTCGTACTATTATGTGATTTTAATCAATATTATTACATTTTTTTATTTTTACAATCAGTACGAAATATGTATTTGTTTTAAAATAATTTTAGAAATGAATTATCGTTTCTTATTAAGTAAATATTCATATTTTAATCAATTTTAAATTAAACGTTTAATATTATTATCTATCTTATTTTATTTCTCTATATCTTTCGAATTTTTCGCTCCTTACTTTTTTTTTCATTGACACATTGACACATTGCGCGATGGAGTGAAAAGGATATTAATTATATATTCACCTTTATTATATATACACATTATACATTTAATTCTGAGTAGAAGCCATATTATTATATCTCATCAAAAAATGGTTAGAAGACCAGTAATTATTAATAATATAATAAACATAAAAAAGATTATCAAGGATTGGGCATCGGAAAAATTGCAAAATTCTCTTCCTTTGAAAAAGATGGGAGAACAAATCTTATTGTAAGTTACGTTGGAAGAACGTAACGCCGTGTTTGTTTCATTGCACGGCGTGAGAACGTGATACAATGAACAACCGAACGTGAAACGCACAAAGGGAAAAACGAAGGCACAATAACTAGGAAATGTAGGATCATCATTGCGTTAATTACCGGATTCAAAAAAACCGTCGCAATCGTTAGTGCAATCGCTTTTGTGATAATTGTGAATCTTTTTCTCAGCACCCTGATTCGCATTCGAGTCGTTCATTTATCAATATTACACAAACTGAAATTTCATTAATAATTATTTTTTCAGCCAAATTACATAATTTTGATATTTTTAAAAATTTCTCTAATTTTTTTTTCTTAATATTTTTTTCATTCCCTAATATTTTATTTTCTTGAATTTCATACGGCAATAAATGTCGCATTTTTATCGATCGATGTTACTCGTTGATAATCGGTGAGCGCCAAATCCATCCGCAATTACGCCATCAGTTCTATGACGGAAGTTAAGAAGCGGTTCCGGAAATGAGAGCTCCGTCGGCCGTGCTAAACTCAGTTTCCCTCGACCTTCCCAGAATGTGGGTTAGCATGTACTGACTTAGTCTGAATTCTATGATAACTTTTACGATTTCTAATAACTTTTTTTTTTAGAAATATAATTATGCATAAAATATTAATATCAATAAACAAGTGAATTCAAATTGTTAATTAATAGTAGTAATATTTCAACAAAAAGAATCATCGTTAAAGATGATAAAATATTTTCACGAACGATCATCATTATTATATATTATATATTATATATTATGATCAATTCTATTATTCCTTAAACAGTCAGCTATTCTATTTATTCATTCGTCTCATAGCGTAAAAGAGAAATCCTTCGTTTATTAACATTCACTTCTGCAGTTTATTTTCCCAAGTATGCAAAAAACTCGAACGATCGTGTAAGTACACCGTATACCTTTCTCTGAACGCAATACGATGCAATTTCAAGCCTCGCCACCGCGGATGGAATTGCTTTCAACTACAATCTGCGTGCACTAGGCTTACCGATCATTTCCTTCCGAACCGATAAGAAAGAGAGAGATAAAGAAAGAATAAAGACGAACTCGAAGTCGATCGATAATCGAAGTAATATATATATATATATTTATATTTAATATTAAATATATATTTTACACATTCTAAATCATTCAAATCGTAATTAAACAAATCGTTTAATAATCTTTTTTTTGATTATTTAATTCTTGCAATAGAAACAAAAAAAGCAGAGTATTATATGGATTAATATATATGCGTAAAATATACAGTATTTGTTTATATATATATATTATTATAATATTTTTTTTCCACATTAAAATCGTTTCTATAGAAATCTCGAACAGAAATGGATTAATTTATGTATTATAAAAAAATGTTACGCTTAATTAAACAACACTGAAAGAAAGTTGAACTGTAGCTAAAGAAAAACATAGCATTCTGTTCTTTGTTAAAAGAACAGGGAATATGATATTGATATTACATTCAATGAATAGAAGAAGAGAAGAAGAAGAAAATTTCTTATTTTAAGAATCAAATCAATATTATTCGTGCAGATAATTTCATTTTAATTATCATTTTAAAAATTTTATATACCAAAATAAATTACATAATTGACATAATAGCTAAAAAAAAATCTTTTAGGTTATTATTCTTAAGAAATTATTTTTAATAATGATAAAAGCTTTCTAATTCATATTATAATATTTAAAATATAACATATTTTGTAGAGAATAGATATTCAATTGGAGATTTCAACGCATCATTCCCGGAATAGAAAACTATTACGTTAACTGGAAACTTGTTGTAAATATAATTTATGGTAATCATGCCACATTGTGAGTTCATTAACTTAATTCTCAATATTAAATATTCTCATAAATATGTATATTTTTATTTGAGCACGTTTCAAGATTAAAATTTTATAATTACAAAATAAAATTAATCAAAATAGAAGAAATCAAAAAAAAAAAAAATAGAAATAATCATAAAAAATAGAATATTTTGAAATACTTCGATCAATATATTTAAAACAATCATTCATTATTTCTAAATGAAATAAATTATTAAATTCAATTCGAATTAAAAAGTTAACTTATTATTTCAAAAACGAAACAATATAAAGGCTTTTCATTTACTTTTTGTAAACACAATTGTAAATATTATATATCTTTTCCTAATCTATAAGATATTGTAGATCTGTAACCTGTAGAAGTGCAAGTAATGAAATAAAAGAATCGAGGTAGGAGAACAGTATGGTTCGATGGTCATGGCGAGCAAGCAACTGGGCAAGCCAGTATCGCCACGCTTGTTGGACTTTACACAAGGAAATTGTAGAAATTTCTTCGTAATAGTTGCCAGATAGGACGGAATTATCATAATCTTCAATTTTTAGCATAAAACTATGTGGAACAGGACGTAACATTTTTCAAGGTTTTTTTCTTTTGTAAGCTAATTATTATTCGAGAATTGATGAAATAATCTCTTCATATTAATCTCTTTCTTTTCCATATCTAAGAGATAATTATATTTTAAATTTCATCCAGACGAAATTAAAACTTGAGATACACTTATATTTTCGATCGAATTTATTTTCTCTGAAATTTAAAATATTTATCGATAACTCAATTGGAAAATTCTATGAATTATAAAATTCTATAAAATTTTCGTTTAAAATCTATTTTATCGTTACAATAATAAATTCAATATTTTTTTTTATTCAAATGCATGAACGAATATTATAATTTTCTATAATAAAAATAATATATCAAAATTTGTGCTTAATCTTTTAAAAATATCTTTCCTAAATTTTTAATACATTTATTAAATAATGAATCTGTTGCAATTTTAAATATATAGAAAAAAAACATACAAGTACATAATTTAATTTCAATTTTACATTGTGTTAAAAAAGTTGAATGTCAAAGTTTTCAAGCAAAACAATTCTCCTAAAGTCGATAAAGATAAAAGATGTCTATCTCTTAAATTTATCCTAGCAATGTTATATCCTCCCATGTAAGTAAATACATGGAGAAGCATACTATATATGTTGGCCTCGTGTAGTACATGGTTCAAGGTCGGCCAGTACACGCTGAAGACGATACATGAGGTATGCGTAGGTGCATTCACCCTTTGAAACTTGCTGCTATAATATAACTATACTTGTTCGAGCTGTAAGGGATAAAACAGCAAAGAATCTATCTATGCAATATCATACAGAAATTCGTAGAGAAACTTTTATTTAATAGACACGTGTACGATCACTTTTTTTTTCTTTTTTTTTTTTTTTTCTTATTCAATGTATCATCTCTAAACAACCAGCACAATAACGATATTGATAATGATGATCATTTACACGATCGATGATAAACGCGTAAAATAAATATAATTTATTTGATAAAAATTCATTCACGTTTAAAAAAATTTTAATTCATTTATTTTCATATAATTTTAGTTCATTTATTATTATATTTATTATCATTATAATCATAACTAAACTTATTTATTATTATATATTTATTTTGTAAGATAAATTTTCTAGTTTATATTATTATTGTTATTTAAGAAGAAATAATATAATTAATAATATTATAAGTCATTTAAAATGAAAATAATTCTAGATGAAGATTGTACTGTTAAGTATTTTAAAATTAATATTATACATGCGCTTTATTTTAAATTATATCATAATTATAAAATTGTATATTATAAATGAAAATTAAATTCTACAAAGAAGATTAAAATATAAAATCACGGCAAAAGATATATTATTATAAGATATTTTATTATAAAAAATATTTAAAAATAGAAAAATTTCATATTTAAAATTTTTTAAAAAACATTAAAATTATATAAAAATTTTTTAACATCCAAAATATTTAGAGTTGAGAATTAATCATAACTAAAATTAGAAAACTTAAAACTTTTTAAAAATCAGAAAAAATTGGAAATTAATTAAAAATTGTTTAATGTGGAAAACAATCAAAATTAAATAGTAAACATTCGTATTATCAAATCAACTTATAACATCTATATCCTTAAAAAACTATAATTATAAATATAGAATCTAATTTAAAAATATCTACTTACTCATATTTATTATTATTAGTTTACAGCCTGTTATGATCCATGATGTATTCCGGCCAAGCCAAATTTTGTTATCACCTCAGTTTTAAAAGAATTATACAAAAAAAAAAAACATACGGAGAAACGAAAGGCGGTCTATTTCATACGCGAACGAGCGCACTATGAAGAATGCCGTCAAAAACAACGGCCTCTGTTGACGCCACCTGTTGTTACTGCCACCCGAAATGAACTTATATTCCCAGTTATACACTTCGAATTATCTTCAATCTCATGTATGTAATCCGTGGCATAAATCATCTAATAATCATAATATAATTTAAAATTAATTTTTAAACAATTGATATGAACACGCGTGATCCTCGAACTGTGACACGTTTGATACTGGGAACCGTTAAGTTCGTCTCGGTAGCATCGGCATCACGGTCCTCGACTAGACTGCAAGAATTCGCTGCTGTTCGACCCCCCCAAGAATCTTGTCTCTCTCTCTCGAAGCGATAGACTGAGGTAGGGCAGAATAGTATACGAGCCTTTGGAAAACGAATCTTCAATAGGTTTTTCGATCGTGAACCACTGTCCCAATTTTCGGCGATTATCATATCGACAGTTATGGTAGAAGATGACAATAAAAAAAATAGAATTGTCTCATTCTATTTCTATTTCATATAAGACAAATTTAAATTATTTATAACTTAATAAATAAATTGATACTTTTGTATATTAAATTTTATTATTTTAATAAATCTCAACAACCGAAAATCTCTTATGAATATATTAATATTGTATATAAATTATTCGGTCTTTTCTTTAGTTTACATGATCATCTTTAATTAAAATTTAAATATTAAAAATTTTCAATTTAAATATATTTGAAATATAAAAGAATTTAAAAAAAATAGAATAATATAAAGATTTTATCAAAATGTATCTATAAATATATATATTCGCTATCATTAAATCACAATTTGATTTTTGAATTTAATTATAATAAAATTATTATTTTAGAGTTAGTCTTGAAATATATATAAATTATTTCAATGAATTTTTTTTCATTTGCACTTTTTAAATACATATAATAATTATAAATATATATAATACTACATATATATGGTATAAATAATAATATTTAAAATAACATTTATTAAAATTTTTATATTATATATCAAAATAATATATTATATTAAAGTAATTTAAAAAAAACAAATTTTTATTTATTCTTATAATTGCATTAATATTCTAAATTACATTAGTTTTGAAATGTCCATATAGAAACAAAATATACTTTACATTAAAAAATAAATATACGAAATTAAATTTTTAAAATAAAAATATTCTTAAAATTATGATGAAAAAATCCATAATTAAATGTTTTGTATATGAAAAGATCCATAATTAAATGTTTTTTTTCTTAGAGTCAGTCCTGGTTTTCCGGATTCAGTAAGGACATGTATATTGCATCAAAAACTTCAGGTAAAGTTCATTTCTTTTAATTTCAAAGTTTAAAAATAATATGTTTATCTAAATTAATTTAATTTTAATTTAATGATATGATGTATAATTGTATATTAAATTTAATATTTTAAAATTTTAGATAAATTTTTTTAATTGAAATTTTAATTTCAAAATAATATAATGTATTTTTAATATAATTAAAATAATAATATAATATAATATTTTTAATATTAGTGATATCAATATTAAACTTTTTATTTATTATATTTTATTTTTTTAGATGATGAATTGTTGTATTGAAAAAAAAAAAGCAAGAGAAGAAATGGCACATAAATCTCAAAGTATAGATACTGATGAATTTGAAACAGGTATATATAACATAATAAAATTAAAAATATATTAACCGATTTTATATATTATTAAAATGATATTAATTTTATCTTTTTAAAGGGAAAAAATAAATTTTACTTAATTGTTTAATTTTTTAAAAAATCCAATAAATATATAATTTATAACGTTTCTGATTTTAGCAGAATCAGAAGAAGAAGAGTTTTTCGAATGCACTAGCGAGGAACCAGCAAACGAGGACGATTCAACAAGGACACAGCTGAAAGCGAAACATCTATTATGGAACAAACCTGCAGGACGATTAGCCAAACATCCTTCTCTCAAGTATATAATTTATTTTTATTTTAGTATTATTATATTATTATTGTTATTGTTATTATTATTACATAATTTAAAAAAATAAATATTGTTATAAATAATTAATTTATGTTTAGATTAATTCAAAGTGGAGATCCTCTTTATTTGCCGATAACGCAAGATCCTGTACCAAAAACAGAAGATCAACTCGAAGAAGATGCTCAAGTAATGATGCAGCTTGGAACTGACAAACATGCTTCAGAAATGCGAGCTAGATTAATGAGTGCTTCATTATTATCTGATATGGAATCTTTTAAAGTAATAATAATATGATATAGACCTATAAAATTAATTTTTTTATGCTTAGAAAAAATATCTTATACATTTTTTATAGTTTTTAAGAAGAAATATTTAAATGAATATAATATCATAAATAATTTATAAAATAATTAAATTTTAAAAATTAAATTTTATAAAAATAATTTTTTTGCCATAAAAAGTATTTTAATATAAAATTTGATATTTTAAAAGAATTATGAAAAAAATTTTTTTTTTTTTTAATTTTTTAAAAATTGATTAATTACTTCTAATTCATATGTGTAAATAAAATTTATCTTTTGAATATTTTTTTATAAAATAATAAGAATTATTTAACAAATATAGGCAGCAAATCCTGGAGCAGTTTTAGAAGATTTCATTCGTTGGTATTCTCCAAGAGATTGGATTGAAGAAGATGAAATAGATGAATGGGGTCAACTTAAAGGTTTTTTTATTAATTTGCTTATATTTTAAATTAGAATTATAAAATAAAAAAAACTTAAAAAAAAATCAATAATATAATTTATCATTTAATATAGGACATTTATCAGCAAGAATGTTAATTCCGAATAATCCATGGTCTACAACTTGGAATTCAGCTCAACCTGTACCTGCTCATCGACAGAAACGATTATTTGACGACACAAGAGAGGCTGAAAAAGCTTTGCATTTTTTAAGTACAAAACGCATAGGTCAAATTGCTCAACTTCTTTTACCAACTTTAACTCATGCAGCGCTTCATACTTTAAGCGAACAAAAACAAGATGCTCTACCAAATCTACTTGATGTGGCATCCAGTATACTTAATAAATTACAATATGCGACGAAACCTATTCATCAAAAATTATATATATATGAGGTATCTTTAAATTATATATTTATAATTTTTCATTTTATATTTTATCAATAAAAAAATAAAATTAAAAAATAAATTAATTTTAGGAAATTTTTCGAGATATAGAAGGTATAGAAGCTCTTGTTGCTCAAGTAAATTCGTTACAACATAAATTAGGTGGAAATAATGATTCTAAAGAATTTACTTCGTTTCTCGTCCAATTAATGCGTGGAAAGGAAGTGGAAGTACCAGATGGATCTAGAGGAAATATCGGTTCTCGAATAACAACAATGTTTAGAGATGCTCAAAAAGTATTATATACTTTATTTCATTTTAGATAATGACTATTTTTGAATCATTTAATTCTTGGCATATAAAAAAATTATTAAAAATATAAAGAATCGAGTCTTTACAATTTATTTTTTTTTTATATTTTTTTATTATTAATATATTATTTTATTATTAATTTTTTAATTTTTGAAATTATAATTATAAAACTCTTAATTAATTATTTATTAAAAAAAGAAATACTATTCAATGATAAATTTTAAATTATATATTTAAAATAAATTTTAAGTGATAAATTCATATGTTTTAGGCTGCTCTTGTAATGCCTTCCCTTAACAATCCAGAAATAGATGCTATTGGAGATAGTAAATTTAAATCATTTCCGGAACCTTGCTGTAAAGAATTTATTTTACGTATTGTAACACCACGGCCTTCACCAACATCAACAGCACAACCTCAAAGATTATATGTCTGTCTCAAACGAGATGATATTCGTTTAGCTGGATTCTTTTCGGAGGATACAATATTTTTGTAGTCCATATTTCAACATTTTTTTAACAATTAATTAATTATTACTAAAAGTTCAGTTATTTCTATCATTTTATGTTTTTCAGTTATATGAAATATATTGTTAAAATATATTTTCTAATTAGCTTAATTCATTTGTTTTTGATTTTCATATTAAGTATATACATAATTATTTCATTGTTTTCATAAAAAATAGCAATCATTTTAATATAAATGATATAAAATATATAATAAAAATGATGAAACGTATAAATAAAATTTAAACGTATAAATATAAAATTTTTTTCTTTCTAAGAAACTTATATTAGAAAAAATTGATTTTATTTGTTTATATTTAAGATTATAATAAATAAACAAAAAATTATATATTAAATAATAATATAAATATTCTTTATAAAAATCAAATTGTAAATATTCTTAAATAATATTTTTCAGAATAATTATTATTATTAACTATCATTATGATCCTAACAAAAATATTTTTTTTTCAAGTTTTGGAACTGAAAAAAAGAAATCCTTCATTATATGATCCAATTCTTCCAAAGTTAATTGAGCATGTAAACGTAGCACCGTATCCTCATCGTTGTCCCGTAAATATTTAAGGCCACGATATAAATCAACCAAATCTTTACTGAGACTTGTTAGAGTATCTTTTCCAAGGCCACGAAGTAACAAAGTGCTAACCATAACTGCAGCTCGTCGACATTCGGGATTTTTATCTGTTTTTATAATACAACTAATGCAATAGATTACCTAAAAGTATTATTAAATTAAAATTCATTTGTAATCGAATTTACACAATTAATATCTAATTACATTTTAAAATAGAATGTTTAATTAAGCTTTATATTTATATAAATTTATTTATTATATATTTAATTACAAACTAATTTTTTAGATATTTTATTAAACATACCTCAATGACAATATCTCCTAATCGAAAACCTAAAACCTTACACAGTTCGCCTAAACAAGAAAGACTAGATGCACGTACTAAAGAATCTAAATCTTTTGTAGCACATAAAAATCCATTTATTAAAATATTTTTATAAGCTGATGCCATTTCACCTATTGAATTATATATAAGTTGAAATTTTTGTAAATAGAAAAAAAGAATCATAAGATATACCTAAATTTCTCGTCACTTTTACAAGTATTTCTCCCAACTTGGTTCTAGTTTCTGCAGTTATTTCTTTTGCTGAAATACGTTGTGGCATATTAATATATTCCTGTACTAACATTTTGATAACTATTTGTGGATATGAAGTGGCTAAAACACACAATCCATTAATTGCTGCCAAATATATAAATGAATCTTCATGTTTCAAATTTTCCTATAATAAAAAATTGACAATATGTATACAAAAAATACATTATAGAAAATTAAAATTAGAAAAATTCTTTTTACTGAACCTTAAATAGTTGTAAAAGAATTGCTTTTCTAGCAATTGCATATGGATCCATATTTTCAATCAATTTGGTAAGAATTATAAGACCATGTGCACGCACAGGTAATAATGGATCTACAAGATCTTTAAGTGCTTGTTCAAATTTGTTCAATGATTTACAATTCACTGAGAGATCCTCATAATGTTTTTGTTCAGATTTACCTTGAGTTTCAATCAATTTTATCAATTCTCGTATTAATAATAACAATTGTGATGAAATATTGGAATTACAACATTCTTTTAAGAATATTACAAAATCATTGAATATTGTCCAATTTAAAGGTTTTTTTCTTTCATTCAAAATTATTTTTATTAACATTAGACTGACATACAAAATTTCACAATCACTTTCATCTGAAGAAGTCTGATTTTTTTTAATATATTGATTAAATAATGATTTTATAAAACAAAATAACGATGTTGGATTTTCAACTTGTGCTTCTTGTACTGCAGATATATTAGCTAAATTTGATAGAAGTTTTATAGCTACTAATTGTTTTTTAATTTTATCAATTATATCATCTTCTGTTTCTAATAAATTTTGCTGATCTAATTCTATAGAATTCGATAGAAATTTTAGTAAATAGGAAAATAATTTATTTGATAATACTTCTATAGTAAATGTTAAATCAAATAAAGTATCTGCAAATTCTTCATATTTACAAGTCTCATCAATTCCTATAATTTCAATTCCACCTGATGGTCCAAATTTTGACTTTAAATGATTTCCATAATTATTAGTTATATTATGCCCAAGAAATACAGCAAAAAGATTATTTCTTAATGATTCTTCATATAAAAGTAACAATATAAGTTGTTTAATTTTGATTTTCTCTGCACAAACACTTTGCCTAAAATTATTATATAATGAAAATAAAGGAACAGCCACATGTATTAAAAGTTCAGAAGGTAAGTGTTTAAATTTAGCTTCCACAGTTATAAAACATTTTGTTAAATTTTCAATGCATTTTTCTACTTCATTTTCGTTTTTTAATACATTTTGATCATTTTTTGAAATTTCCAATGGACTACATATTACTTTTATAATATTTTTAAAACAAATATTAGCATTATATTCATAAAGTGCAATAATGCAACAATTTGCTATTGTTGTTGAATGCTTAATTGATGTTGATGTTAAAAGATTTAATAACTGAAACAAATATAATTTATTCTAAAATGAATAACTATTTAAGAAAATAAACTGAATTATTTGTAAATAAATTTATAAATAATTTGTAAAATATACTTGTGTACATATGGATTCATAATATTCATTAGAATTATTTCCATGTGATGTAGCTATTAATCTGGAAATAATATCCAATTTATCCCAATGTTCTCCAAAATCCAATACATCTTCACAAATAGCAGTTATGATTGAAATAATTCCATTAGATTGCATAAGTTGTTGTAATAGATAATGACGAGTTTTACGTTGGAGCCATTTTGGTGCTCCTTTGATGCCCAAAATTACCATTAATTCTTTCATGCTTGTAGATAAAGGACAAATATTTAAGAATTCATGAAGCAAACATATAAAATGTTCTTGATCTTTTTTTAATTCATTATATAAATCTTCAGTCATTATAAATTCATCCTTGCTTTTATTTTCTGATTGATTAAATGTATTCTTTTTAGATGGTTTCATTAATGGAGCATAACTTAATTGTAAAAGTGCAGCTAATAATGGGCCTACTTGAGCAAGTATTGCAGGACGAAACATAATTTCATTGTATAATTGTATGAGAGAATTAACTGTGAATTGTAATCGTTTATATTTCTAAAACAAAAGAAATATTTTAAATTTATTTTATTTATATCTTGTATTATTATATTTATATTTTAATTAATTTTTTAAAATTCATACTTGTAAATCTGTTAGTTTTTCATTATAAATTAAAGCTCTGGGACATAATTTAATCATGTCAACTCCAACTCCAGGTAAAAGGCAAGGTATAATTCCCATTGCTGTTATTAATTCTATACAAATTTTTAAAGTATGGAATTGTTTAACACTAAATAAAGATTCATTATTTGTAGAATCATATATATTTATATTTTGTAAAATATATATAGTAATACATATATATTGATATCTAAAAATATAATAAATATTAGATATGTATATTAAATTTAATTTAAACTATTTTTATATATTTTTGTAAAATTTTAAATAATTTATAAAAGAAAATTATCTTTTTATAAAATAACCTTACCTAATATCAAGAGATTCATCTTTATCATAAATACTGTTATTTAAGAATTTTTTATTATTTTTCATTAAAATTCGTTTTACTTTTTGTAAAATATATTGCAATCTTTTGTCAAAATCTTTAATCTCTTCTAAAACATAAAAATTATCATCAAAATTTGTTATATAATATAATATGATATAAAATTTATTATTGCTTTATATAAAATGTATAAAATATATTATCATACCATTTTCAGTCTTATCAATAGTTATCAAATGAAGTAATATTTCATAATAATCCATATCTTTATTTATTCAAATTAACCTATTATTTAAAATATACATATATAAATTATATACAAACACAGTTATTTTAATTACTTACTTCATATTGTGTATATTTATAGTACTTACAAGTATACATACATCAAGTTCAACATAACCTATAAAGATAAGATATTTATATTTTAATAATTGGTCACTTTTGTATAATTAATCACATTTGTTTTAATATATGATTTTATCGTATTTTTATAATATATTAAAATTTAAAAAATGGGAATTACTATTTCTTCTAACAATTTTAATAGCATTAAAATGGTCCACAATTATTACATTTCGACCAGATATGAATCGTTTAATGGAATTACATAAATGTCCATTATGTTTTGGTACTTCTGCATGCAATTATATTCATGAAGTAGATATTACATTTCATGATTTTTATTCCGTGTTTTCTTATTTTTTCGGAGTAAAAAATGTATTTTTTGGCTCTTTAAATAAAAATAGAGTTGTTCTAAAGAAATTGGCTAAAAATTTTGAATTAGATGAATTTGACAGAATAGTTTGTGAAAATAAAAATATTTCTCATATTTGTCCAATAAATACAAAAGATGTAAATGATATTAACATCAATTTTCATAAATTTATTGAAAAAGAAGTCAATTTGAATTTTATAAAAAATAATTTTAATGGTTTAAAACTTTGTCCTACAATCCAACATTTAGATAATTTTTTAAAAGATGTATATCATAATAAAAAAGATATTCATAAAAAAATATTTGATATTAATATCTGGACACTAATTGTTCTTAACCCTGAACCTCTTTTTCTTCAGGTATATTGTACATATATTTGTACATTTTTATAGAAGTAAAAAATCTAATAAAATTTAATAAAAAAAAAAGCTTCATAGAATAAAATAAAAAAAGTAAAATAAAACAACTTATATTTATAGATATTATCTGCAGATAAAGAATGGCCTGTACCAAAATATTTTGGTGCTTGTGGACGCATTGTAATTGAGGAATATATTGGATTACCATTAACTGCATATTATAATGAACCATGGTTACATAGAGCAAAAATAGCTTCAAGTCTTCTAGATGCAGCTTACAAGTTTACATATAAAAACAAAAATTTTGGTTTTTATTTAACTGATATATCTGCTGATAATATAGCAATTGATATGAATAATAATGCAAAATTTATAGATTTAGAAAATATCATTGTTGTTGATAAAAATATTGCTCCTGCAGGTAATTTAAAAAAAATTTAATATTAGAGAAAGAATAAAATACTATATAAAATAGAAAAATTAAATTTCAAAAAATTATTTAAAAATTTTTTATATGTTATTTAGAAAGATCAACTACATGGAATCAATTACAAGTAAATACTGAAAATTTTAGTTGTTCAGAATGTCTTGCATTTTCTTCTGTTGATATATGTAATCATAAATTTAGTGATCACAATTACTATGCAATATGCAAGGTTGGTTCTTATTATTAAAAAACATAATATTAATTTATTATACATTTCAAAATTATTTTTGATAAAAAATAAACTTTTTAGTTTTATATAAAATATTTTATATTTACAGATATTATTAGCATTAAATATAAATAATAATATACTTCCTGGTGGGCTTTTACATGATATACCTGTAGAAATATTAAAAAACTATCCAGATGTACAAAATCTATTACAACAATGTGTAAATCCTGTATCATCTAATAGAATATTAGCTGGAATACAATTTAAAAATCTATTAGATATTATAATACAAAAATCAAACATAAAAATATAAAAATTATCTAAATATTCAATTAATTATATTAAAAATATTTAAATTAATTCCACAAAATCTCAATATATAATTAATATTTGATTTTCTGTATATATAAATAAAATGTAATACAATATAAGTAAAAGATGAGATTGAAAAATTATTCATAATAAAAATAATAATTTTTTATTGATTATTTTTTATGTTTCAAACAAAACATATTAGAAATTTATATAATATAATATTGAATTATTTACATGTTTTTACTTTTATGAAAAAAAAATTAAATAAATATAATAAATAAAAAAATAGATAC
>NW_006263769.1:185378-190115 GCF_000469605.1 Apis dorsata | reverse complement strand
ATATTTTTTTTTATTGTTTTTTTTATAAAAATATTTTCTTCTTATTTTTTCTTTATAAAAATTCTTATCTTTATAAAAAACTTTTTTTCTCTTATTATAAAAACCAAATAAAAATTAATATTCAAAATATTTATAAATATCTTATTTTAATATAAAATGAAATAAATATATTTATTTTATTATCAAATAAAATTTTATATACATTAAACATTTATATCTAATAAATGCATAGGTCAGTTATCTAATAAATATATATTCTATAAATGTTTATTTTTTATTACTTCTTATTATAGAATGCACTTTTCAAAAGTGCTTTTTTTTATTTTATTCTATAATTAATTTGTAAAAAATAATACTATATATCTTTTTTTAAAACTTGCTATCTTGCAATGTAATAATACATAAAATTATATGTCTTGTAACAATATATTATGTTTAACAATTTGATTTTCTAATATTGATATCTTCTTTTGTAACTTTCTAATTATATCTTCCTTTTCAATGATATCATTTTTTAAGCATGTTATCATTATATCTTTATCTTCGTTTAAATCTTGTAATAATTGATTAGTTGATGGTCGTTTTTCAGGATCTTCTTGCACTAATTGACTTACTATATAAGCCTAATAAAAATTTATCACTTTTATTTTTAAATAATTTTTTTTTGAATTAAAAAAAACATAATTGTTTTAAAAGCATACCCATTTAGGATAAGTAACAGTTAATGAAGTCGGTATTTGTCCTTTTTTCAAATTATTAATTATTTCAATTCTTTCCATACGAGTTCTTGTATGTACTAATAATTCTAAAAGAACTATGCCTAAACTATATATATCACTCTGAAAAAATAATTATTCGAAAATATTTTTTAAAATTCATATTTTATTCAAACAAGAAAATACCTTAGGATCACATTTTCCTTGTAATTGTTCTGGTGCAGCATACATATGTGTTCCAAGTATTGAATGATGGTTTTCTTTTTGTAATGGACAAGCTAATCCAAAATCTCCTAACTGTATTTGTAATTGTCCTGACGTTGAAATAAATATATTACTTGGCTAAAATAAAATAAAAAATTTTATATATTGTTAAAAAGAAAAATATTTATATGTCATAATTATAATATTATATAACAATTAATATTAATAACAAATTAAAAAGTAAAAATTTATACATATTAGATAATAAAATAAAAACACTTTAAATATTTTATTTAAGTTCTATTTTTATTTCTTTTTATTTTACCTTTATATCATGATGCACAATTCGACGAGAATGTATGTAATCTAATCCATAAATAATTTGTGTTAATATAGCAATGATTATTGCTTGAGGAGATGTTTCTATCCTTTCATCAAGCCATTGCTGAAGTGTTTTTTCACAAAGAGCCATTTGAATATATAATGTTGTATATTTTTTATTCTGTAAATATATAATAAATATATGATTTTATGTATTTTTCAAGTAAAATCAAAATAAAAAATTAATTATAATGAACAATAATAATATATACCATTTGGGACATATATGGTAAAAGTATTTTATTTTTACTGCATTCTTCATTTGAATTACTGCCATCACTATAACTTATATTATTTTCTATTTTATTATTTTGGTGTTCACTATCACTTCTAAAAGATATACTATTTGAATTAGTTTTCTCTATATTTTTATTAATATTTTCTTCTATAACAAGTACTTGTTTTTCTATAATAGATAATATAACAAATAATGCATTTAATATTATCTACATGAATAATATATGCTAATTGAGTTATATTAATACATACCACATTTGTAATTTTTTTGTTTATTATATTGCATTGACGTATAATGTTCATTACTTTCTTTTGGATTTTGACTCTCAGTATCAGAACTCTGTTGACTTTGTGACTTAAAATATCGATTTATACATGATTTATATCCAATTTTTCGTTTATCTTCTATAGAACTTAATTTGTTTTGAGAATAATTTGGGGATACTAAACATGGTATAGAAGTTGAAGCTAATGGAGGTTCAATCCATGCCCCTTTATATGAAACTATATTAGTATGATTTAATTTAGCAAGAGTTTTCACTTCTTCAAGATGTTGCATTATATTTTTAACTCTATTAGAATGTACTATTATCTTTTTAATGGCATATTCTACACCATCAAGGCGATTTAAAGCTTTAAAAACATTACCAAATCCTCCAGATGCAATAAAACTTATTTCTTGAAATTCTTTATGATAACGAGACCATTCTGTCATTAATGGTCTGTACAAAATAAATATATAAAAGTTGAATATAATATTATTTTGTTATAATTATATATAAATAAATGCAATTTAAATCAAGTTTTACCTTGGAATTTGTAGTGCATTTTCACAACCAATTGTTGCTCGTGCAACTGTAAATAAATGATACAATGCTTGTTGATATTGACCTCTTAATGGTTCCAATTCAATCATATTGTAAGAACTATCAATTATTTTTAATTTATGAAGTCTATCACAAATAGCTAAAAATAAATAAATAAAAAAAAATTATTTTATTATTTAATTATTATTTTATATTATAAAATTAATTAGAATATTATAAAATTAAAAAATTTATAAACATATTTTGATTTGTTATTTTTGTTTTATAAATCGTTAATATTGTCTTATTGTAATGTATATTATTTAACAATAAATGTTTATTATATATATCTTTCTTAAAACCTTAATTACATTACCAAAATACAATTTATTCCTGCGTTCTGAATCATCTTCAAATAACATACATGATTGTTGTATAAGTGATTCAATTAAAAGACTTGTAGAAGTTGTAACTATGCTTACAATTTGTCCATTATTCTTATTTTCATTATCTACACATACTGTAGATTTTGCATCATTACCTAATAATAAAACCACTATAATTTAATTATAAAAATGTATAAGATCATATAAAAAATTATACGATTATATTAAAATTATTAAAAGTTACATATTTAAAATTATTTAATATGGATACATATTATTCAAAATTTTTTATTTGATTCTTTTTAATAAAAATAACTAAATTACTATTTTAGAGAATAATTAATATAAATAATATAAATAATAATTACTATATAAATAAAATATATAAGAACTTTTATATACTATAATTCTATTTCAAAAATGTTTTAAAAATTGCGCGGTATCTTAAGGTTATGTTACCCTTATCAAATGTAGTTACAGTAGATAATGTATCCCAAGGGTTAATTAACGATGAATTATTATTTTCCATCTTTGAATTTCTTACATTTCTATAGTGACACTTTTATTATTGTAAATCTGAACATAGATTTATAAATTGTCCGTAAAATGTCCGTAATGTCCGTCTTATATTATATTTGTTCGATAAAATCAGAGAATATAAAACAATAGATCATATGTTTAAATTATAATATTATTTATATGTATATATATATTATATATATATATACATATATAATTTCAAAATATAATAGCATTTGAATTAATAAATTTCAAATTATTTATATTTTGTAAATTTCATTAATATCTTTTTCAAATAATTAATATATCGTATTGTACTGAATATAATTGTTTTATAAATAAAAAAATTAATTTTTAAATTAAAAAAAAAATTTTTTTATTTAAAAAATAATTCTGTAATAATTCGTGTTTATGTAATTTATTATGATACATATATTATTACAATAGAAATTTTATAAAATTGTGAGAGCTCAAAACTATAGTAATTTCTAGTAATTTAATTTATTGCGCTGAAAGCAGAAATTATAGTGAAAACTGTATACTGTGTAACTATTTAAAATACTAGTTAAAATATTTATATAAAAGCGATATTTGAATTATAATTTATTAAAAACAATATGAATTCAATTAATTATAGATATTTTATAATAATTTATAATAATGTTATAAATAAACAATATTGTTATAAGATAAGAAGTAAATATAGATAAGTATTTTATTTAGTTTTTAATAGAAAATAAATTCTTTTATAAATTTTTATATTTAATTATTTCAAAAATCTAATAAAAATAAACAAAAATATAAGATATATATAATAAATTCTATAAATATAAAAAAATGTATCATCACTTTCATAATTTAATTTACATTTTTTTTCTAAAATTTGTTTTATAATATTATATTTATTAACATAATATTAATTATTAGTTAATAAGTTAAGTTTATTGATTGTTATATTAATTTATAAACAATATATAACGTAAAATTTATCATTTAAATAATATAAAATTATCATCAAATTTTAATGTAATTAATTTATACATATAATAATACATATTATTGATATGTTACATAATATGATATGATAGAGATATGAGAAATATAAAAATTTATAAAAGTAATTTTTATTAATTAATATAATCAATTTGCAATATATTAATTTTATTATTATAATATTATTACTATAAAATCAATATATATATATATATATATGTATGTATGTAACTTTTGAATTATGTAACATTGAAAAGATATAAATACGGAAGAGAAAGCTAAACAATGTCATGTTGGTATTCATACGACCTTGAAATATAATATACCCTGTAGTGCAGTTGGTGGCATACATGTTACACGTGGTATGAAGTTATTGACCTTAGAAATGCTTTCCACTTTCTACTTAATATGTTCACGCTGATTTGACCTTCTTTGATATTTCATCCCTTTCTTTACACATACACGGCATAAAATATTTTATATATCTTTTATAAA